>NC_090034.1:72723954-72943954 GCF_037176765.1 Anolis sagrei
CGGGTTGAGCTCCCTCTGTCAGCTCCAGCTCCCCATGTGGGGACATGAGAGAAGCCTCCCGCAAGGATGGTAAAACATCAAAACATTTGGGGGTCCCCTGGGCAACATCCTTGCAAACGGTCAACACTCTCACACCAGAAGCAACTTGTAGTTTCTCAAGTCACTCTTGACATGGACAAAAAAACCAGCCATGACTCAATGCTGTGGGATTTGTAGTTTGGCAAGACCGCAGCACTTTTCGGCAAAGAAGGCTACAGACCTTACAAAACTACAACTCCCAGGGCTCCACAACATTAAGTCGTGGCAGTGATGTCAAACAGCATTCATTCTACGGTGTAGATGCACCCTAATTAACCTTTGATCCTCATGTCGTTTAGAGGAGCAGTGGGTTAAACCCCTGTGCTGGCAGGACTGAAGACCAACAGGTCGCAGGTTCGAATCCGGGGAGAGCCGGATGAGCTCCCTCTATCAGCTCCAGCTCCTCATGCGGGGACATGAGAGAAGCCTCCCACAAGGATGATAAAACATCAAATCATCCGGGCGTTCCCGGGCAACGTCCTTGCAGATGGCCAATTCTCTCACACCAGAAGTGACTTGCAGTTTCTCAAGTCGCTCCTGACATGACCAAAAAAAATGTCATTAAGAACAGCTGAAGGACAGAAACCTTCATTCCTCTTTCCAGCTTTTCATCACAAAATCTCCTCCACAATGGATGTTTTATCCAGGGAAGTGGCTGCTTACTGCTTTAGTTCACACAACTGCTGCATACACAGAGTAACACTATCTTTGCACAGGCCCTTGATGTCGGTATTTTGTGTATACTGTGTCTCTATGTGATTGTATGTTAACAACAATTTGCTAATTTATTATTTTTTTAAAAAAGAAAACAAATAAAATGTTTTGAAATACAACCAACAGTTGGTGTCATTTTGAAGATTACGGAGATTGTGGTTGACAGATCGATTATAATTACTTTATTTGGGATACTGAGTCAATCCTATTCTGGGCTCGGTGTAAAGAAACATGTGGACAAAACAGAAACAGGTCCAATGGTGACCAAGGAAGGAAAGGAAGTCATAGAATCATAGATTTGGAAGAGCCATCCTGTCCAACCCCATTCTGCCAAGAACTAGTGAAAATCAAAGCACCTCCGACAGATGTCCATCCAGCCTGTTTAAAAGCCTCCAAAGGAGCCTTCACCACAGCCTGGGATAGAGAGTTCCGCTGCTGAACAGCTCTTCTCACAGTCGGGAAGTTCTTTCTAATGTTCAGGAGGAATCTCCTTTCCTGTAGTTTGAAACCATTGTTACACTTCATCCTAGTCTCCAGGGCAGCAGAAACAAGCCTGCTTCCTCCTCCCTATGACTTCTCCTCACATCTTAACTACAAACCCAAACATTATGCAGAATTGGCGCCTATCTATTCCAATGAAAGCTGAATAACAAAATAGAGAGGATGAGAGAGGAGGAGCTTGGCTTCTATCAGTGTTTCCTAGACTCTTGAGGCCTCCAGCGGTTTGAGACTTCATCTCCCAGACGCCCCAGCCAGCTCAGCGAACGTGGAGGAATTCTGGGAGTTGAAGTTCTAAGTCGACAAGAGGGAGTCGGTGACGTCTGGGCTGGGTCACGTGCCCGCCATGTTGGGAGTCTTTCCAGCGAGTCACGAGAACGCCTTGTGACGTCTGGGCTGGGTCACGTGCCCGTCTTTTGCGGCTGTCGTCCCGACAGCTGCAAAAAACGGGCACGTGACCCAGCCCAGACGTCGCCAGGCGTCCACGTGACTCGCTGGAAAAACTCCCAACATGGCGGCGCTCGCTCCGAGTCCGTCTTCTCTCCCTCCCGGCGGCCGCTATTGCCTGGTGAGCGGCATTCCGGCCGGGCTCCGTTCCGCCGACCTCCGCGGCTACTTCAGCCAGTTCGTCGAAGCCGGGGGATTCCTCTGCTTCCATTACCGGCACCGTCCCGAAAAGGAAAGTCTCCCTCAGCACCCAGGCCCGACCTGCTGCTGCCTGGTGGCCGTGAAGGCCGGCTGGTCCCGCCGCCTGGTCCGCATGTACTCCGGGAAGCGCTGGCTCGACCGCCAAGGAGACACGCTGCCCGGGCGGTGCCTCATCCGCAGGGTCCGCGTCTCCCCGCAGGAAGGTGAGAGTAGGCAGAGCAGAAAGGGGGAAGCCCAGGGTGCTTTGGAATGCTTGTCATTTCCTGTTTGGGTTGCTGTGAGTTTTCCGACCTGTATGGCTATGTTCCAGAAGCATTTTCTCCTGACGTTTCGCCGCCATCTATGGCAGGCATCCTCAGAGGTTGTGAGGTCTGTTGGAAACTAGGAAAATGGGGGTAATCTATCTGTGGAATAATGTCCAGGGTGGGAGGAAGAACTCTTGTCTGCACGAGGCAAGTGTGAATGTTGCCATTGGCCACCTTGATTAGCATTGAATAGACTTGCAGCTTCCTGCCTGGAGGAATTTTTTTTGGGAATATTTTTTATTAAACATTTTAAACAAAAACACATGGAAAGAGGGGGAACAATACTAAAGAAGATAGGAAAGTAGGAAACCCAATCACCCTCAAAAGAGAAAAAGGGGGAAGAAAAAGAAAAAACACCACCAAAAAGTCAAAAATAGGGAAAGTAAAAAAACAAAAAAACAAAAACAAAACGAACTATTCTAAAATGACTTCCACTCCAGCCTCAGGATCTTCTCTGAATACTTCTTGATCAAACTAATATATTCTTAGCCTCTATTATTCTTCTATTTTTTTCATACTCATAAAAAAGGGTCCAATCCGTCCTTTTTACCGATTTTCCGGTATTTTTCCTCATCAAAAAAGTTAATTCATCCATGTCTCTTATTTCTTTTACCTTATCCATCCATTCCTCAATAATAGGAATCTGTTCCTTTTTCCAATATCTGGCAAAAGTAATCCTCGCTGCTGTTGTAATGTATGTTAATAATTTGTCTTCGTTTTCTTCCAGTTGTAGGTCTAAATCTGTGAAGCCTAATAAGTAATACTCAGGCTTCTTCTTAAACTTCCTTTTCAGTATTTTTTTGTGTTTCCTCATGTATTAATGACCAATACTTAGACGTTTCTTTGCATGTCCACCACATATGGTAAAATGTACCTGTTTGTTCACTACACTTCCAACATTTGTCTGAGATATTTTTGTACATATGACTTAACTTATTGGGAGTAAGATACCATCTATAGAACATTTTATACCAATTTTTCTTTAAGTCCATTGCATAAGTATATTTCAGCTTTTTATTCCATATTTGTTCCCATTCTCTAAATTGGATGGGCCTTCTTAGATTTTCTGCCCATTTAATCATGCATGTTTTAACCTGTTCTGTTTCTGCTAACCATTGTAACAATTTATTATAAAGTGTTGTGACTATTTTCTTTTCCATTTTTAGAACTTTGTCCCATATATTTTCCTCCCTGCCTGGAGGAATATTTGTTGAATTAGTTTGCAGTGCCTTTCATGTTCCTTGATTAGTGTTTGAACACTGCGTTTTATGGTCACTGTTCTGGAACAGCTGTACCAGGAGCTCCAATTTTGTTTGCTTTGCATTGAATGTTTGTTTGTAGTCCTAAGTTTCAGGGACTCTGCAGATAGGTGGCTTCTTTTGGCTGCAGTCATAGGGCAGGCCACCTGTCCGTCATCGTTAAGTTTTGGTCCTGCCCCTTGCTCAAGGTAATTGGGAGAGAAAGTGAGCCATTTTGTTAGTTTATTTATTTATTTTTTATTTATTTAGCAATTTTGTATACCGGTCTTCTCCCCTCTATCGGGGGACTCAGGCCGGTTTCCAACAATAAAATCACAAAACAATCATTAAAAACATCATATAACATATTCAATTAAAATGTTATAATAGCAAAATGCAATCACATAATAACAATGGTCAGTCGCCATAGTGAATTCGTTGTCCATCATTCATTGTCATCTTTGCCCGATCACAGAAATATTGATTCACTCGTTGAAAACCAAACCCCATAGCCAGGTTTTCACCTGTCTCAGCCAGGTTAGCTTATGTATAGGATGTGTGTAACTTCCCCTGTACAAAAAGCTTCAACCTTTAAGAACTCCAGGGAAGCATTCCTACAGCTTTAAGAATTTCCAGGGAAACAGCCTTAAAGACTAAAGAACTCCAGCTGGAGAATATCCACTGCCTTGCTGGTAGGTCCACTCAGCGTCCGAGAAGCAGTTCGGCCCGGTAGCGGAGCCCACATCAGTGAGGGTTGGATTTCAGTCAGCCTGGGAGAAGTTAAAAGGGGGAATTTTCCTTTAAAGAAAAAGTTATTGAAGATAGTGCCTGTCCCCTGTGGACAAGATTGAGGGAGCCAATGGTTTATCAAGAAAGCCTTGAAGTACCTGTTTGATTTCATTAATAAAAGATTTTGTTGTACTTCTCAAGCCATCTGGAAACCTCTGAGAACTTCTCCTTGGGCCCCTGGCTTCCTGCTGGGCAAAGGTTACACATCCTATTTTAAAAGTCAACCAAATACAGGCCCAGTGCGCGACAGAACAGTCACTATGTAGGCTTGTCCACAGCTCCAGACTAATTCAGCCAGAGAAGTCACCCACAGCAGAGCACCTGATGAAACAACCTGGGCACAGCATAATATTTGAGAACAGAGAAATGATGGACCACTGTCGTAACTATCATGTCAGACTACTCAGAGAAGCCATTGAAATCCACACAAAGCACGTGGACAATTTTAACAGAAGGGAGGAAACTGTGAAAATGAACAAAATCTGGTTACTAGGCTTGGTTGATTAAAAAAAAGGTTTCAGTGCTCGTTTCGGATGTAGGTGGCACTGGTGGTTCAATTCTAAAGTCACTTCTGATTTTTTAAAAAATCAAAACTTTCCAAAACTCTGAATCGATTCTTTAATGGCAGACACGAATGCGCAGTAGGCAAAAAAAACAAAAAAAAAACAGGACTGGCACTGGGGAAACTTCGGGGGATTCTCCCTCCCTCATTCTGACATCCATTTGCTTCCTCTACTGAGTTGGAGGGACCCTCAAGACACATCCATCCATTTATTCCTATTTGCAGGTTCAATCGATCATTTTATTTTATCATTACTTAATGATGTAAAAGGCTGGCTGTGGCCAGCTACCCCAGTGCCTTGTTCATGGCAATCAGGCCAAAGTGAAATGATTGGTTTTTAAGCAGTGTATGTTCTCTTGGCTTTGCAAAAGTTGCTTATTGCTTTGCTGCCTTCTTTAGACACCTTTGTAGATTCAATGGGTTTATTTTATATTTAGTTGAAGACTGCTACAGACAGCTATAGGGGAGGGGTCCTTCAGCCATTGTAGCTAATGTAGTTTAACAGCAGGGCCTTTTGCAATCTCTACCATTGGGGGCCTGGCCTTCACAACCTACAACAATGGCTGTGCTTAGCCATGCCCACCTCATCCTGCCCTTGCATCACCAGGGAGGGAAAGTATGAGATTTTAAAACTTTTTAGGCTTTACCAAAGTTGCTTAATGGTTCTGAAAATTAAAATAACCTTGGGAGACATCCAAACATTATGGAATATTTCCGTGGAAAAAATGTTAGTGGTTCAAATTTGGATTTGCCCCTCCCACCTTGCCTGCATGGTTCAAAAATGCTTCAAAAGTAAAAAGTCTGAAGTTTTTTATGAGTTTCAGGCTCTTCCGAACGAACCTATCCAATCCTACTGGCTATGTGTATTTAAAAAAACCCTCTAAAATCAGGACAGTAAAGAAAGAGCAACACTAAAAAAAAAGGGAATGTCAGACAGGAAACAATCAGAGCCAACTAACACTTCCCAACAAAGGATTCCCCCGGCAGGAAGCAGCCAGACTTTGAAGCTGTCAAGCTAATCAGTGCTTATCAAGGTGGCCAATTACAACATTCACACCTGGCTCAAACAGACAAGGGTTCTTTTTCCCACCCTGGACATTCCACAGATATATAAACCCCACTTACCTCATTTCCAACAGACCTCACAACCTCTGAGGATGCCTGCCATAGATGTGGGCAAAATGTCAGGAGAGAATGCTTCTGGAATATAGCCATACAGGCAGAAAACTCACAGCAATCAAATGATTCCAACTATGAAAGCCTTCAACAACACATATTTCTTGTTTCATTGTGCGGTCCTTACTTTTAAAGTAGTTGTTCTACTCCAGTAACTTTGCTTTTGTGTCTTCCACAAACTAGGTTGAATTGGTTGACACTCGATGATGGAAAAACTATTGCAAAATGTGCTGCACGATGTTCCTCCTACAAAAAACCCACCATTTCCCATGTTCTTCTGGTAGAACCAATTAGGAATTGACATTTATAACCCAGGACCAAAAATTGTGTGACATAGTGTAATGATATCCTTTCAAATATTTAGTCTCAGTCTTTTATTCTCTAAGCCAAACCTACCCAGTTTTGCGAGAGGAAATGTCCCAGCAGTTTTCTCACATTTCGTAATTCATAAATGATTTGAAGACACACAACAACAAGAAAGTAGAACACAAGCCTCTGGAAGCATTAACTACATTTAATTGGAATACTTTTCATCTGCAACTTATAGGTGGCACTTTCTACATTACATAGCTTTTGGGAGTCACACTCTACATTTCTGTCAAATGGGCTGGACTAGGCCTACCAGGCACCTAATTATGAATGTCACGAACATGGGGACAAATAATTCATTTCATAGCTACAGTTACATTTACTGCTATAGAAAAGAGAGTGACTTGTTGAGTTTTCAGTCTCGTATCAAAACATGGATATTGGTATGTACCATTACACCAGGAGATCAGAGGTAGTCCTTGTCGTCCATTTTGGACAGTCCTGCCAGTGGAGTAACTCACTGGGTGTCAGAATGTGGTCACAAGAATTTAAGTGTGCCTTGTACTTTCTGAGTATTTGTTGTAACAGTTGGAGAAAATTTGCTTGAAAAAGACTTTTTCTCTTGAGAGGCGAGAACTTCAAGCTGGGTATATTGATTACTTCTTAAAATCCATTCTGTTTATATATTTTTTCTCAGATGTTGATACATTTGCCTATAAAACCAAAAAGGAACATCACAGAATATCAAAGGAATCCTTCACTCAAGGTGATTTAAAACACCTCCCTGAACTAAATCCTCCTGCATTCATGCCTTATGGGAATGTAGGAACTCCTCTGAGAGTCTTCTTGGATCTCATCAAAGCTTGCCGGATGCCTTCCAGTATTATCAGGAAGCTGCAGTTGCAGTTCCCCAGATCAGGTTCTTCTCGCAGATACGGAAAAGTGCCATTTACCTATAAGGAAACTGAGACAGTTGTAGAGGAGGAGCGAGTGTACACAGCTACCGGTGAGGAGGTCACAGAAGGAGAGCCCTCGCCAAAAGAAGGAATGGCCAATCATGATGGAAGCACCGAGGAGAAAGACTGGGGAGATGCAGGGGAGGAAGAAGCAGCAGAGTCTCCACAGAACAGCGTAAGTACTTTACTCTGGTTAGAAGATGTGAAAACATAGTTTTAGCTCTTGTAGAGATGTAATCTAATGAAGGAGGAAGTGATTTTGTGAATATTTGGTATTTGTTGTTTGCCTTCAAATCAGTTCTGACTTATTGAGACCCTAAGGTGAACATATCACACTGTTTTCTTGGTAAGATTTATTCAGGGGGGGATTGCCTTTGCTTGTGGTTGAGAGAGTGTGATTTGACCAAGGTCACCCAATGGGTTTTCATGGCCATTTTTCTTTGCTCGTGTCAGGAGCAGCTTGAGAAACTGCAGGTTGCTTCTGGTGTGAGAGAATTGGCTGTCTGCAAGGACGTTGCCCAGGGGACACCCGGATGTTGTGATGTTTTATCATTCTTGTGGGAGGCTTCTCTCATGTCCCCGCATGAGGAGTTGGAGCTGATAGAGGGAGCTCATCCGTGCTCTCCCCGGATTCAAACCTGCAACCTGTTGGTCTTCAGTCCTGCCAGCACAGAGGTTTAACCCACTGTGCTACCAGAGGCTCCATGGCCATGAAGTGATATCATTCAAATACAATAGTAATATTAAGTCTATCACATAAAAATGTAATGTTCGTTTGTGCTATTCACAGAACTCGAAAACCACTGGGGGAATTGACACCAAATTTGGACACGATACACCTAACAACCCAATGTATGTCCTTCACTCAAAAAAACCCCCAAAGAAACAGCAGAAACCCCAAAAATCCACACAAGGGAAGAGCTGCCGTTACAGCATTGAGAGCCAAGCGCATGCGCACGCACAGCCATATAAACAGAACTGGCACAGCAGGCAGCACCGAGCTTCCTCCCTCACCGCGGCAGGGAGCTTCCTCCCTCACGGCAGCATACTCGGGAGCCTATCCCGCACACATGGCCACACACATACACACAACTTCACCTTCCCCTTGCCCTTTGCTTTTTCTTTTAAAGGTGAGGCAAGCAGGAGAAAAAGAGGCATTTCGCCCTGACGGTTGTGTGTGAGTGAGAGAGAGGGGGGAAGGAATCTCCCCGCAAGGCTTGCAAGCCCTCCTCCTTTCTTCCTTCAGGCAGCTTCCTCTCCTTCTCATTCCTCCTTCTCCTGCCTCTTTCCTTCTGTCCCTCGCTCCTTCCCCTTGAACTTCCCAGGTGATCTCCATGGCGCCATGAACCCTTCCTTTTCACCTTCCTCCTTGCATGCTGTGGCAATGGAGGAAAGAGAAAGGAAGAAGAGAGGAAAGAAAGAAGGAAGCATGGGAAAGGAAGCACAGCCCAGGGGGGAGAGAGAGAGAGAGAGCCGGCCGGCATTGTCCATAGACACCTCCAAAGTCATGTGGCCACTGGCATGACTGCATGGAGTGCCCTTACCTTCCTGCCAGAGTGGTACCTATTGCTCTACTCACATTTGCATGTTTTTGAACTGCTATATGAATTGAAAATCATTCTTTCTATCTATCTTTTACAACTTGGCAACATAAACATGTTGGCAGAACAACAGTGAGTGCGTATGGGTGTGTGGAGTTGTGAAAATATAGTGGGATTAATACAAGATCATCCCCACAATAACCCCTCAAGACATGCACTCCAGCAGAGCCACTTATTTCCCGCGCGACTGTGTGTATTTGAGGGGAGAGTTGAGGAAATATAGTAAAACTAACATCCATGTAGGTATTCTCCACAACTTCCTTTCAACATAGACATTGCCATATTATCCACACCCATATGTGTATGTGTGTGTGTGTATGCATGCACTATATCTCCCCCCAAAGAAAGGAGACAAAGAGGGAGGGAAGGTTGGCCACAGCAACGCATGGCGGGTACAGCTAGCATATAATAAAAACTATAACAAATAAAATATAAATTCATAGTGTCTCATTGTTAAAAATGTTGTCCGGTCTCATTGTCTATAGTTCCATTTTCCTATGTCAGTTAGTCTGCATTTGCAAATGCTTGCTCAAAAAGCCACGTCTTGACTTTTTTCCGGAATGTTAAAAGGGAGGGTGCTGATCTAATATCTATAGGGAGGGCGTTCCACAGCCGAGAGGCCACCACTAAGAAGGCCCTGTCTCTCAGCTCCTCCAAACGTACTTGTGATGAAGTTGGTAACAAGAGCAGGGTCTCCCCAAACGATCTTAAGGTCCTAGATGGTTCATAAGGGGAGATGCATTCGAACAAGTTGGGCCAAAACCTTTTAGGGGACCTTGTTGGGAAACCAAACTAGTGCCTGGCTGGAATCAGACTGAAGATCTGTTAATAAATCATTACCTTTTCTTCAAAGCAACAGCATGGACATTAATTTTGTGAGGTTCCTTGTTCCAAAAGAAGGCAATCTAGCATCCCCCAAGCTGACAGAGAGTTAAGACACATTAATGCCAAAGAGGCCTTAAAAGCAGCTTGGATGTGACAGCACATTGACTTGAACAACTAGCTGCCATCCTGCTTGGGCCTGGTTTTCTATGGTCATATAAAGAGACAGAGGCCATGATGGTAAGACAGGGAGGGTAACGCTCTCTATAGACATTCAGACCAACTATTGTCTGAGCAACCCATCCCACCTGGCTGATTAGGAATACATTTCCTCTACTAGAATTATTGAAGGGAGGAGTTGGTTAAAGGAGACTGAACCCAACCTTAGATGTCCTGTTATTCTGTCCCCCCACTTCTTTGCTACAGGAATCAGATGATGATAGATGTGAAGAGTGGGAGAGACACGAGGCTTTGCATGAAGATGTCACAAGCCAGGAACGAATCAAGGAGCGCCTCTACGAGGAGGAGATTGAACTGAAATGGGAAAAGGGAGGCTCTGGGTTGGTTTTCTATACAGATGCACAGTATTGGCAGCAAGAGGAAGAAGGAGGTAACAACTAAAGACATACTAACCTTTGAAGAATTATTTTTTAACCCTAATCCAGCCTGCAGTCAGCTTGCAGAAGCCCTTTGGTTAATGCAATATCAGGAAATATTGGATAAGTGGTTTGAAATACTGAAAACTGCTCCTAGCATATATCTTTCTTGATTGCATACAGGAGTCTTGATGTTCCTTTTCTTTCTTGATTTATTTAAAACAGGGGTTCTCAAACTAAGGCCTGGGGGCCGGATGCGGCCCTCCAAGGTCATTTACCTGGCTCTCCCTCAGGGTGAACCTAAGTCTGAAATGACTTGAAAGCACATAACAACAACAACAATCCTATCTCATCAGCCAAAAGTATGCCCATACTTCCCACTGAAATACTAATCAGTTTATATTTGTTAAAATTGTTCTTAATTTTAATTATTGTATTGTTTTTAAGTGTCTTTTGCACTACAAATAAGATATGTGCAGTGTTCATAGGAATTCATTCATATTTTTTTCAAATTATAATCCGGCCCTCCAACAGTTTGAGGGACCCCTCTGTTTAAAAAGTTTGAGGACCCCTGATTTAAAACATTTATATTCCGCCCTTCTCACCCCAAAGGGGACTCAGGGCAGAGCACAGCATATACACGGCAAACATTCAATGCCGGGACACAGATTCACATACAATACATAAACATTAAAAACATTTATCAAAATATTAAAATACACCATTTAAAACCGTCCTAGTCATCCGCGTCAAATCATTGGCCTGGTCATCTTTCCTATTGCTGCTTTATTGCCCTGTCCCGAAAGCTTGGTCCCACAGCCAAGTTTTTACCATCCTTCTAAAGGACAGGAGGGAGGGGGGCCGACCTGATCTCTCCAGGAAGGGAGTTCCATAGCCAGGGAGCAATCACCGAGAAGGCCCTGTCTCTTGTCCCCACCAATCGTGCCTGTGACAATGACGGGACGGAAAGCAGGGCCTCCCCGGAGGATCTTAATCTCTGCGATGGTTCATAGGGGGAGATGTGTTTGGACAGATAATTTGGGCCGGGGCCGTTTAGGTCTTTATAGGCCAAAGCCAGCACTTTGAATTGTGCCCAGTAGCAAACTGGCAGCGAGTGGAGCTGGCGTAACACGGGAGTTGTATGCTCCCTGTATGCCGCCCCAGTTATTAACCTTGCTGCCTCTCGTTGGACTATTTGAAGCTTCTGAGCAGTCTTCAAAGCAACCCCACATAGAGTGCTTTGCAGTAGTCTACCTCTATATCTCTCAGATCCTTTGGTGCTGAGGTCACTGTATTATGTTCTTGCTGACTTCCATTGCCCACTGGGAGGGACATGCCTTCTGGCTCATGCCTATCTTTATTATTGCTTTTTCCTATTGCAACACAATATTTTCCATATCTCGGACCTGTCACTCCTATCTGCCTTCTGTCAGATACAAGGCTCAGTTTTTACTCCTTCCACCATCCCTCCATTCCCTCAATGATTGGCTGGCATCAGACAGGGTTGCCCAGCTCCTTTCTTCACTGTTGATCATGATAAGTCAGACAGTGTTAAAATCCTGATCCAAACATTGGCAGAATCCCTAAAACATTTGGGCATGACGATTGTGCTGCTCACAAGAGCAATGTTTAGCTGGTACAGACTCATGGCTTCACATGTCACTTTTCTTTTGACAGATTTTGATGAGCAGACAGCAGATGACTGGGATGTAGACATGAGCATCTACTATGACAAAGGTATTTGAATTAAATGTCTCCATTTATGATGACTGGGATGTAGAGAGATAAAGTTGGCATAGCATACACTATATAAACTTTCTCGTAGTGCAATTGAAAAGTATTTGGTTTGTCTTTCTGGCTGGGATGGAGCATCACAAGATTTTGCATTGTCACCTTTTAATACTCCAAGACAATTCAAGGTAGAGCAGTGGTTCTCAACCTGTGGGTCCCCAGATGTTTTGGCCTTCAACTCCCAGAAATCCTAACAGCTGGTTAACTAGCTGGGATTTCTGGGAGTTGTAGGTGAAAACACCTGGGGACCCACAGATTGAGAACCACTGAGGTAGAGAGTGTGTGTGTTGACCACCCTGCCTTCCCATAGACCATGGTCAGTCTACAAAGGAGCTACTGGGGTGTTGATGTAACACACATGTCAATGATCCTTTCAACCCTCCCTCATCTCAGTGTCTCACCTGTACCCAGCTCAAAATGACACATAAAACTTCGTATTGTAATGCTCTATTGCTATGTATTAACAGAAACCATTTCCTACTTCCCATGTTGGAAATAGCAACCGCATAGCCTTTCACCATTTATTTGTGTGTATGTGTGTGTGTGTGTGTGTGTGTGTGTGTGTGTATATATTGCTTACCTGTATTTTATGTGTATGTTGACTTCCCAGTTTGACATACCTCTTTGGTGTGGGAGGGGTTATAGACATCTGATTGTACTGAGCATGTTCAGACTCAGGACTCCATTTTATATTCAGTTTTGTGTTCAGTTTTCTATTCTACATCAAAGAAACAACTATCCTCTGCTTATCTATATAAGTAAAAATGTAATGTTCGTTTATGGGATTAACAAAACTCAAAACCATTGGACAAATTGACACCAAATTTGGACACAAGACACCTAACAACCCAATGTATGTACTTCACTTTAAAAAATTGATTTTGTCATTTGGGAGTTTTAGTTGCTGGGATTTATAGTACACCTACAATCAAACAACATTCTGAACTCCACCAATGATGGAATTGAACCAATCTTGAGACACAGGGCTCCCATGACCAACAGAAAATACTAGAAGGGTTTGGTGGGCATTGACCTTGAATTTGGGAGTTGTAGTTCACCTACATCCAGAGGGCATTTTGGACTCAAACAATGATGGTTCTGGACCAAACTTGGCATGAACCCTCAATTTGCCCAAATGTGAATACTGGTGGAGTTTGGGGGAAATAGACCCTGACATTTGGGAGTTGTAGTTTCTGGGATTTATAGTTCACCTACAATGAAAGGGCGTGCTGAACCACCAACGACAGAATTGGGGCAAACTTCCCACACAGAACCACCATACTTAAGGCCATCCAGTCCAACTCCCTTCACCGGGGCAAGAAAACGTAATCAAAGCCCTCCTGACAAAGAGCCATCCAGCCATAAATATAGATAGATATATATGATTCACACACAGATATATAGTATCATAGATTTCAAAGGGACCCCTAAAGAAGGACAATTATATGTTGCATGTTCCAGAGTAGGCAAACCAGACAATCTCCACATCAACACTGACATAGAAACAGCAAGGAATACTGTTTACCCACAAGCATAAAGGAATTACATATATTAGAAACCATTGCTTTATTTTCCAGATCACCAGACGGGGCCACAGCAACGCGTGGCAGGGGGCGGCTAGTCAAATATATTTTTGTAGTGGCATGTCTTTATCCTTGGCAGTTTAAATACATGGTTCTTCAGTTAACATCTGAGTTACCTGTGTGCCATTACATGAATGCTTGTGAATATCACTTGCTCAAAGAGTTGACTTCTAACAAGGTCATGCTTTTCTTGACTTGTAGTTTTCAAAAGGTGGTCTCCACATGTTCATGGAGATTCACGTTTGCCAAACGGATGTGACATCATTTTTACCTTTACAATGAGGTTATGGTGCAGTTATTTTCAATAAGTTATGGAATTTCTAATATCTCCTACCTTTTATAGGTCAAGCCATCCATATATGGTTGTTTACCAGACTCTTTTTTTAAAATGTTGCAGTTGTTACACCATTTGGTGTCTGAAACATTTTCCAATCTACTGCAATGATACAGCCTTCCCATACCTTGTCCCATTGACTGTCTTGGGCTCCAACCTCCGATTTCAGGGATTCTTGCATAATAAATCTGTTAGCACTGATTTAGAATGGTTTCACTGAGCTATAAGCTCTCTTTCTGTTTCATAGCTCTTGGCTTTTTTCCTGGAGCAGAGACTGATATGGGATTTCTCTTCATTCCAGATGGTGGTGATAAGGATGCTCGCGATTTTGTCCGGATGCGGCTCGAGCAGAGGCTTCGGGATGGTTTGGAAGATGGGTCTGTTGCAGGACAAACAATTGGGAACTTTGAAAAATATACCAAGGTAAGAATTGAAATTGTGTGAAGCAATGGGGAAGGTCCTTCAGTGTTCCTAATAGAGCAGATTTTGAAGAACCTAGCTTGCTTCATTTTCTAGGCCAAGAGAACTGAAAGCTGATTTCAATATAAAGACTTGTTTGGCATTCCAACCATCCTTCTCTAATAATACTGACTGTGTATAGATGGAAACTTCATTATTATTATTTTCTTGAATCAGTAACTTTAGAAATTCTTCTCCCTCTTTCAGGGCATCGGCAGGAAAGTGATGGAGAAACAGGGCTGGACTGAAGGCCTTGGTCTGGGAAGCAGCAATTCAGGGATGCCGGAAGCACTGATTGGTGATGGCCAAAATCCCAAATGCAAGAGGGGCTTGGGGTAAGTGAGGGGTAAAAAGGTTAATGTTTTCCCTTACATTAAATCTAGTTGTGTCCAACTCTGGGGGGTGGTGCTCATCTCCACTTTTAAGCCGAAGAGCTGGCGTTGTCCATAGACACCTCCAAGGTCATGTGGCCAGCATGACTGCATGGAACACTATTACCTTCCTTCAGAAGTGGTACCCATTGATCTACTCACATTTGCTTGTTTTGAAACTGCTAGGTTAGCAGAAGCTGGGCCTAACAGTGGGAGCTCACCCCCGCTCCCCAGTTTCAAACCATTAACCTTTTGGTCAGCAAGTTCAGCAGCTTAGCAGTTTAACCCACTGTCCCTCCAGGGACCTATAAGTGATGGGTTGCCACCTTAAAAATACCTAGTTACTGTATATACTCGAATATAAGCCTAGTTTTTCAGTTCTTTTTTAAGTCTGAAAAAGTCTCCCCCGGCTTATATTCGAGTCAATGTTATTTATTATTTTACGTTATTGTTGTTGTTGTTATTATTACATTTATTATTTTATTATTGTTATTATTACATTTATTATTTTACTTTATTATTATTATTTTACTCTATTTATTATTATTGGAGGACATGTAAGCATATTTACATTGAAGAAGGTTAGAATAATGGTTTAATCAGAGTTGGACAGTCTTATCTTGATTTACAGTTTTATGTGAATATTCAAAAACATTTAAACTACTAATGCCTAAATTAATATAATTTTATTGGTATCTATTTTTATTTTGAAATTTACTATTAGCTGCTGCATTTCCCACCCTCGGCTTATACTCGAGTCAATACATTTTCCCAGTTTTTTGTGGTAAAATTAGGTGCCTCGGCTTATATTCGGGTTGGCTTATACTCGAGTATTTACTGTAATTTTTTAATATTTCTGACATATATGGACATATATGGGGGCTCAAAAAACCATTCTGGTGTCTTTATTGCCCACATTGTATTATAACATAATTCCTCATTATATTATTTTTGGAAGAATCTTTAAATCTGGGGACCAGTCGGTGGGGACCAAGAACTACACTAAACCTCACCCTCGGGCTGCTTACTAGCCATGTGCCACAGAGATCTCACATCTGTGGACTATTGTGTGACTTGCATCTATTACATCTAAAATGAAATGCATCCTTTGGTTGTCAGGACAAACACAATTTGCCTTCTCCGTGTTTCTGAAAATTGTGACTCTTCCTAACCTTTCCTTTAGGTACCATGGTGAGAAGCTCCAGACTTTTGTCAAACCCAAGAAGCCTCGGCAAGATGGCCGTCCGCTGATCTCCACCATCTATGACGACCCCCATCCGGAGGACGGAAAAGAGCAGCTGCTTCGGCGTCAGCTTCCGATCAGCTTGAAGTATCGGCAAGATGTGGACTTTTCCCATGACATTCATAGTTTTCACAGGGGCTCTGATTTGTCCTGAGAGACTACCACTAAGGACTGACTTGTACTTTTGCAACAGCATTTTAAAAATTTATTCTATTTGTGTGGTTTTTTAAAAAAATAACAGATGTAATTAACCACATTTGGACCAAAAACTAATTAAAAAAAACATGGTGAACAGATAAGTACTTTATGGATACCTTTTTAAAAAGGGCTAAAACCTACAACTTACTCATTAGGTTTCCACTTCCTGGTTCAAGAGATTTGCTAGAACAGGGCTTACTTACTTACTTAGGTGATCCCTCGCTTTCCGAGGATGATTGTCTTCCAATATTCTTGTGGGTCCGTATGTGGCTCTGCATCTTCTTCCACAGTGTGGGCATTGGTTTCCAGGTAGAAGGCGGTCTCGGCCAGGGTTGGCTTGACGCGCCTTCCTCTTGGCACGTTTCTCTTTTTCACCCTCCACTCGTGCCTCCTCAAATTCTGCAGCACTGCTGGTCACAGCTGACCTCCAGCTGGAGCGGTCAAGGGCCAGGGCTTCCCAGTTCTCAGTGTCTATGCCAGAGTTTTTAAGGTTGGCTTTGAGCCCATCTTTAAATCTCTTTTCCTGTCCTCCAGCATTCCGTTTTCTGTTCTTGAGTTCGGAGTAGAGCAGCTGCTTTGGGAGACGGTGGTCGGGCATCCGGACAACATGGCCGGTCCAGCGGAGTTGGTAGCGGAGGACCATCGCTTCAATGCTGGTGGTCTTTGCTTCTTCCAGCACGCTGACGTTTGTCTGCCTGTCTTCCCAAGAGATTTGCAGGATTTTCCGGAGGCAGCGCTGATGGAATCGTTCCAGGAGTTGCATGTGACGTCTGTAGACCACGTCTCACAGGCATAG
This sequence comes from Anolis sagrei, assembly GCF_037176765.1. Lineage (NCBI taxonomy): Eukaryota > Metazoa > Chordata > Lepidosauria > Squamata > Anolidae > Anolis > Anolis sagrei. The sequence continues at coordinate 72,741,022 of NC_090034.1, forward strand.
AGCAGGGTTGGGAGGACAATAGCTTTATAAACAAGCACCTTGGTATCCCTACGGATGTCCCGGTCCTCAAACACTCTCTGCTTCATTCGGGAAAATGCTGCGCTTGCAGAGCTCAGGCGGTGTTGCATTTCGGTGTCAATGTTGACTTTGGTGGAGAGGTGGCTGCCAAGGTAGCGGAAATGATCAACATTTTCATTTTCAGGGCTTACTGCTATGATATCAGAAATGATTGGAGTCCCTTTCAGGATGTTGTAATTCTCATCCTGAAGGAAGCACAGCTAATGAGAGAGCCAGGAAAACCTATGGAAAACCTGTTTTTCCTGAAGCACCCAGCTCTTGGTTATGGAGGGCTATTGAGGGGTTACAAATCTCCCATTTCATTTCAAGGTATTGAGGCAGTTTATGCCATGTCATCTCTAGGCATTTTAGGCCGACACTAATTACTGTATATACTTGAGTATAAGCAGAGCTTTTCAACCCTTTTTTTAGGCTGAAAAAGCCCCCTGGGCTTAGATTCAAGTCAAGATTATTTATTATTTTACTCTGTTATTACTATTATTTTTATTATTTTGCTCCATTTATTATAATACTATAACATTTACATTAATTTATTATTTTTATTCTTTTTCTATATTTATTATTACATTTATTATTTTACTCTTTATTATTATTATTACATTTATTATTTTACTCTGTTATTACTGTTATTACATTTACATTATTTTACTCTATTATTATTGGAAAAATACATACACATTTACATTTAAGAAGGTTAGAATAATTGTTTAGTCAGAGTTAGAAAATCTTTTCTGAAATTACAGTTTTACGTAAATATTCAAAAACATTGAACCTACGGATGCCTCAATTAATGTAATTTTATTGGTATCTATTTTTATTTTGAAATTTACCAGTAGGTGCTGCATTTCTCACCATCGGCTTATACTCAAGTCAATACATTTTCCCAGTTTTTTGTGGTAAAATTAGGTGCCTTGGCTTATATTTGGGTCAACTTATACTCTAGTATATAATAATAATAATAATAATAATAATAATAATAATAATAATAATATATTGTCGAAGGCTTTCATGGCCGGAATCACTGGGTTGTTGTAGGTTTTTCCGGGCTATATGGCCATGTTCTGGAGGCAGTTTTTCACCTGCATCTATGGCAAGCATCCTCAGAGGTTACCTCTGAGGATGCTTGCCAGATGCAGGCGAAACGTCAGGAAAAAAATTGCCTCCAGAACATGGCCATATAGCCTGGAAAAACCTACAACAACCCAATAATAATAATAATAATAACATAACAACAACTACTACTACTACTATTTTTATACCCCACCTCCATCTCCCCGAAGGGACTCGGGATGGCTTACAAAGGGATAAGCCCGAAAAAACAGATTAAAACACAGTGCAATAAAGTAAAATAAAAAACCAAAATCAAAATATCAGACATATAATAAACAATATACAGTATTTAAACCAATTTTTAGTCCTGCTTCCAGCCTGGTTTCAAGACAAAAACTGCTTTGATTGAGGAAGTATTGATCCTATTGGTTCCCAACACTTGTTGATCACTTTTACCATGATATTCTTTTTGACTTTATTTTAGATACGTAAAAATAACAGAAGGCATAGTTTTCAGTATAGACATGAGGATTACATTCAAATCCCTATTCAGAAGTAACTTAAGTGTAATGAACATAAACCTAAATAGGAATATAAACATAACACTGGCACATTTCAGTTACCATATTTCATCGCATAATAGTTGCACCCCAGTTTTTGGGGTGGTAAAATATATATTTTTGTGTGCTTTGCATAATAGTCACAGAGTCATTTAGAGCTAACTCCTTCCTTCTTTCTCCAAGGCAAGGCACTTTTAAAAACCTGAAATTGAGGTCTCTGGAACTTGGATCTTCCGTCCTTTCAAGAGCTTCATTTCAGATTTTGTAAACTGCCTTTCCTTCTGAGAAAAAGGGGAGGGGAATTTTACCTCCTCCTTTCTCAGAAGCAAAGTAGTTTAAAATAAAAATAAACTGGAATGTTTGTTTGAGGCACTATGATCCCTACTCCTCCCTCATTTTATTTAAAACAGTGTTTCTCAACCTTCCTAATGCCGCGACCCCTTAATACAGTTCCTCATGTTGTGGTGACCCCCCAACCATAAAATTATTTTTGTCGTTACTTCATAACTGTAATTTTCATACTGTCATGAATTGTAATGTAAATATCTTATATGCAGGATGTATTTTCATTCACTGGACAAAATCTGGCACATATACCCAATAAGGCACCCAAATTTGAATACTGGTGGGATTGGAGGGGTTGATTTTGTCATTTGGGAGTTGTAGTTGCTGGGATTTATAGGTCACCTACAATCAAAGAGCATTCTGAACTCCACCAATGATGGAATTGAACCAGTCTTAGCACACACAACTCCCATGACCAAGAGAAAATACTGAAAGAGTTTGGTGGGCATTGACCTTGAGTTTTGGAATTGTAGTTCACCTACATCCAGAGAGCACTGTGGACTCAAACAAATCTGAATCAAAACTGAATCAAAACTTGGCACAAATACTCAGTATGCCCAGATGTGAACACTGGTGGAATCAACAGACCTTGGGAGTTGTAACGGCTGGGATTTATAGGTCACCTAAAATCAAAGAGCACTCTGAACCCAGCCCACAATGGATTTGCACCAAACTTAGCACACTACCTACATGGCCAACATTGAATACTGGTTTTTGAATTCTGGGAGTTGTAGTTCACCAACAATAAAAAGGAAGAGAAGGAGAGGCAGAGAGATCTTTAGCCTTCTCTGCTAAAGGGGTTCCAAAGCCATCAGAAATTTGTGTTTTCTGATGGTCTTTGCTGACCCCTCTGAAACCCTGACCCCCAGGTTATTTATTTATTTATCATGTCAGGAGCAACCAGACAGTTGTATTACATTTTTAACAAAACAAACAGACCTTCTTACAGCGACATCGGAGGCACTCCAAATGGTCAGATTCTGGTCAAAGGAAATTGAGTAGAATGCCATTTTTTAAAATTTTGTTGGTTTTTTAAAATGCATTATAACTGTATTCTCCATTTGCTTCTGACACGATAAATAAATAGCTCTATGGGTGAGTGTAATGCGGCCTCTTCCCTGCAGAGGGCGCTCGCCATGTAGGTTATTTTACTGAAGCGACTCCTGGCTTCCTGGAGGTTCCTCGGAACCTTTTTTTCCCCTTCCGTTTCTATCCGGATGAGAATAAAGAGAACACCGGAAGTCACGGATCGTGAGTGAAGCGATCCAACATTGAACCCATTGTGAGGGCGGAAGTCCAGGCGTTGTTGAGCCTTGCCTGGCGCGGTCCGATGCTGAAGAAGGTCCGTGTTGCAGCTGCTTGGGAGGTGAGTTGCTTATGCCTTTGCTGGAGAATTGTGCCAGTTTGGCGGCCACGTTAACTGCCACACTCACATGCTATGGATTTCTCAGAGTTTTGGTGCCACAACGAACTACCAATCAGGACGTGTGGCAATCACAACGGTGTCAAACTGCTATAAATCTGCAGTGTGGACTGTCTCTGAAATGCACCACTTCTGGTTTTCTTTTTGATGCAGTCAGTTTATAATAATGTTTATTAATAATGTTTATTTATGTGTTTATTTCAAATATTTGCCCTTTTTTTTACCCCCTAAGGGGGACTCAGGGTGGCTTACAGCTGGAAACAATTCAACGCGCCACATATACACCAATAAACAACAGTTACATAATAACTTAGATTTCAAACCATTTAAAATAGTACAAATAGAATTAGTTGGTGTATCAAGTCCGCGTTCTACGATCAACAACTTAATCATAGTCCTTTTTCCATAGCATTATCGTCATTTCTATTGTCAGCTGCTAACCGAATGCCTGGTCCCATAGCCATGTCTTCAACTTTTTTCTAAATGAAAGGAGGGAAGCCATTGACCTGATTTCGCTGGGGAGTGAGTTCCACAGGCAAGGGGCCACCTCCGAGAAGGCCCTGTCCCTTGTACCCACCAAGCGCGTTTGTGACTAAGGTGGGATCAAGAGCAGGGCCTCCCCAGAAGATCATAAGTTTTGAGGTGGGACGTAAGGGGAAATACGTTCAGACAAGTAAGCTGGACCAGAACCATATAATTTGTGATATGGTAGCCCCCGGTGGCGCAGTGGGTTAAAGCGCTGAGCTGTTGAGCTTGATGACCGAAAGGTCGCAGGTTCGATCCCGGGGAGCGGCGTGAGCTTCCGCTGTCAGCCCTAGCTTCTGCCAACCTAGCAGTTCGAAAACATGCAAATGTGAGTAGATCAATAGGTACCACTCCGGTGGGAAGGTAACAGTGCTCCATGAAGTCATGCTGGTCACATGACCTCCGAGGTGTCTATGGACAACGCTGCCTCTTTGGCTTAGAAATGGAGATGAGCACCACAACCCAGAGTCAGACATGACTGGACTTAATGTCGGGACAACCTTACCTTTTAGGTAAAAGTAAAGATTTCCCCCTGACATTAAGTCCAGTCGTGTTTGGTTCTGGGGGTTGGTGCTCACCTCCATTTCTAAGCCAAAGAGCCAGCATTGTCCATAGACACCTCTAAGGTCATGTGGCCGGCATGACTGCATGGAGCACCGTTAGCTTCCCGCCGGAGCGGTACCTATTGATCTACTGCCATTTGAATGCTTTCAAACGGCTAGGTTGGCAGCAGCTACAGCTAACAGCAGGAGCTCACCTCACTCCCAGGATTCAAACCACCAACCCTTCTGTCAGCAAATTCAGCAGCTCAGCAGGTTAACCCACTGAGCCACTAGGTACATGATATGGTACAATATATTTAATTAATTAATTAATTAATTAATTACAACATATGTATGCCGCCCTTCCCACCCCAAAGGGGACTCAGAGCGGTTTACAATATATATATATATATGTGTGTGTGTGTGTGTGTGTGTGTGTGTATACATGCAATGTATTATATTATTAGCATTATATATTATATACTACCATATTGTACTATACCATTATATTGTAATATTATTAGTAATATTACATGTAATATAAATATATAATTATAATATCATATTATTAGTAGTATTATATTGTATTACATTATAATATTATAAATATTATATGTATATACAATATATTATATTATATTATATTATATTATATTATATTATATTATATTGTTAGCATAGCACAGGAGACAAGGTGGAACTGTCTTCTGGCCCAGAGAAGCAGTTGGTGCTGGGGGGATGGGTCCCCAACTGATGACATATGCAGGAGATGAGATGAAACTGTCCCCTGGCCCCCTCTCTCTTCACTCTGGCCCAGAGCAGCAGTTGGTGCTAGGGGGAGGGGTCCCCAACTGATGACATATGCAGGAGACAAGAGGGAACTGTCCCCTGGCCCCCTCTCTCTTCAATCTCTTTTATATATAATATAATACTAATAGTATAACATGCTGGTAGTGTATTATATATATTGTGGTATAATGATATAGTACAATATAATAATATAAAATATGATAATTGTATATTATGTATTAAATATATTACTAGTTATATTGCAGTATAGGTAAAGGCAGAGGTTTTCCTCTGTCGTTAAGTCTAGTCATGTCTGACTCTGAGGGCTGATGCTCATCTCCATTTCTAAGCCGAAGAGCCAGAGTTGTCCATAGACGCCTCCAAGGTCATGTGGCCAGCATGACTGCGTGGAGTGTGTTATTATTTTTGCTGTAGATGTGGATTTGTTTTCAGGATCTCGCAGCTGGATCCCAAACACAGTAATGTGTGAACATTTGATAGTATACTTTTTGCGTCTCGTTTCTAGGAAAAAGGTTGGCGTCATGGCAGTAAGCCAGAAGCAGCCCGCATTAGCCTTTGGTCAGGCAGTCATCGGACCTCCCGGCTCTGGGAAAACGACCTACTGCTTCGGCATGCAGGAATTCCTTTCTGCAATTGGGCGCAAGATTGCAGTGGTGAATCTGGATCCTGCCAATGATGGGATGCCTTACCCGTGTGCTGTAGACATCTCAGAACTGATCACCTTGACTGATGTTATGGAGAACCTCAACCTGGGACCCAACGGGGGCTTGATTTATTGCATGGAGTACTTGGAAGCTAATTTGGACTGGCTGCAGGAGAAACTGGCCCAGTTTAAGGGCCATTACTTCTTGTTTGACTGCCCAGGACAAGTGGAGCTCTGCACCCACCACAGTTCCTTGAGAAACATTTTTGCACAACTTGCGAAGTGGAACTTCAGGGTACGTTTGACAGAGAGTACAAATAGTGACCTGACAAGTGTTGTCAGTTTGCAAGTCACATCAACCCCAAGAAAGCAAAGCCAGTGAGGGAGGATCATATGTATTGCAGGCCAGCAACATCTGGAGGCCCTCACATTGCCTTCTCTGAGCATTAAGAATTGAAACCATATCATATAGTAAGGCTTTGCTTAAGAATGCGTTTCCAGTGAGAAAATTCTGTGGGGTCAAGCTGATGCTGCAAGCAGTAGTATCTCACAGAGCTTCTGTGTGCCATTACAGCAGCGTTTCTCAACCTAGGGGTCGGGACCCCTGGGGGGGTCGTGAGGGGGCATCAGAGGGCTCACCAAAGACCATCAGAAAACACAGTATTTTCTGTATTGTTGAAGGCTTTCATGGCCGGAATCACTGGGTTGTTGTAGGTTTTTTTTGCCTATATGGCCATGGTCTAGAGGCATTCTCTCCTGACGTTTCGCCTGTATCTATGGCAAGCATCCTTAGAGGTAGTGAGGTCTGTTGGAACTAGGAAAATGGGTTTATATATCTGTGGAATATATAAACCCATATATATATAAATATATATGGGTTTATATATCTGTGGAATAGGGTGGGACAAAAGACTCTTGTCTGCTGGAGCTAGGTGTGAATGTTTCAACTGACCACCTTGATTAGAAGACAAGAGTCCTTTGTTCCACCCTGGTCATTCCACAGATATATAAACCCTTTTTCCTAGTTCCAACAGACCTCACTACCTCTGAGGATGCTTGCCATAGATGCAGGCGAAACGTCAGGAGAGAATGCCTCTAGACCATGGCCATATAGCCCGAAAAAACCTACAACAACCCACAGTATTTTCTGTTGGTCATGGGGGTTCTGTGTGCCCAATTCTATTGTCAGTGGAGTTCAGAATACTCTTTGATTGTAGGTGAACTATAAATCCCAGTAACTACAACTCCCAAAGGTCAAGGTCTATTTTCCCCAAACTTCACTAGTGTTCACATTTGGGCATATTGAGTATTCGTGCCAAGTTTGGTCCAGATCTATCATTGTTTGAATCCATGGTGATCTCTGGATGTAGGTGAACTACAACTCCAAAGCTCAAGGTCAATGCCCACCAAATCCTTCCAGTATTTTCTGTTGGTCACGGGAGTTCTGTGTGCCAAGTTTGGTTCCATTCCATCATTGGTGGAGTTCAGGATGCTCTTTGATTGTTGGTGAACTATAAATCCCAGCAATTACAACTTCCAAATGACAAAATCAATTGCCCCCCCCCCCCCAACCCCACCAGTATTGAGATTTGGGTGTATCGGGTATTTGTGCCCAATTTGGTCCAGTGAGTGAAAATACACCCTGCATATCAGATATTTACATTACGATTCATAACAATAGCAAAATGACAGTTATGAAGTAGCAATGAAAGTAATTTTATAGTTGGGGGTCATCACAACACGAGGACCTATATTAAGGGGTCATGGCATTCGGAAGGTTGAGAACCACTGCATTACAGCATTTTGAATGAAACATCACGTTCTGAGTATGTGGCTCAGGCAATTTAAGTTGTGCCGTAAGCTTGAGCCTCATCTTCATGGATTAGATTGGTTAGAAGACCCACTATAAGAGGTTGTTTAATTATAATTCACGGGCCATTTGCTGACATTATTATCAATATCAATATCAGATCATACAAGGACAGTTTTTCATAGCAATTCATTAAGTTTTATGTTTCAGACAGTCTGTCAAGATTGCTGAGTGTTCAGAAATGAAGAACAGCACTAAGAAGTGATTAAGTCACCATAGCTACCCTTTTTGAGGCATCTCCAGATGGGACTGCTTTACTAAAATGTGCACTCCCCTTTTCATATATGGTTGGCCCTCTACATTTGTGGATTTGTTTGATATGTTCTTTCTAGGAATCTCTAGGTCCTGTAGCACAATTCTATGTTCAGTTTCTACCAGAAGTTGATCATAGAGTCATGCTAGAGGACATAATTCTCTCAGGGTGCTTCCAGACAGCACTAAATTCCAGGTTTTAAACAGGGACAAAAAAAATCCCAGGACTTCAGAAGAAGTCCACATACAGACCTGTTGGTCCCAGGATTTCTGCCTCCATTGTCCAGACTTTATGCTTTGTTGCAAGATGTAGAGCAGTGGTTCTCAACCTGGGGTCCTCAGATGTTTTTGGCCTACAACTCCCAGAAATCCCAGCTAGTTTACCAGCTGTTAGGATTTCTGGGAGTTGTAGGCCAAAAACATCTGGGGACCCCAGGTTGAGAACCACTGATGTAGAGAGATGTGGAGGCTCCCAAGATGGCCGCCGCAAGACTTTAACTGGAAACTTTGGCTTTAAAAAAAACCCTTAACATGCAGATATGCGGAGAATCACTGCAGTAAATAACTGCAAAAATTTCATTATTTGTCCTGACCAGAAAAACTGTGCCCTCTACACATTTCATGAAGCATCTGCCACACAAACAAAGTTTATAAGGTAGGACCACTTCTGCGCAAGTCAGCACACACTTTTAAGCCAGGAACAGAACTTTGTCATTATTGACACTTTTTAGAGCCTGGCTGCCTGGCAGATTTGGTTGTGTACTTGTGGCATCAAACAACAGGGTGCTGTTCCTGGATTATTCATGGCTGTTGCCAATTTCTCTTCTTGTGAAAAGATGTACAGTGTTGACGAGGAGGCCACAACTTTGTCCTGGCCAGAGAAAATGAAAATGAACATTTCATGAAGTTTTTGGCACATAAAGTTGTTGCCTTCTACTCAGGTGTCACCTTCTTTTTAGGAACTGACTAAACAGGAACAAACATCTAAAATCCAGGAACAAACAAATAAAAAATCCCAAGATTTCCAATTGCAGGGACATACAGACATGTGAAGATCCAGATATTTGGCTCAAAACTGCGATATTCCCAAACCTGGAGATCTTGCATTTTTTCCCTTTTGTAGCGATTGCTTCCGTGTTTACAGGGAACGGCGTCTGGCCACCCTCCTGTTTGCTGCGGAAGCTCCTGGGGTAAAGGTACTGTCTGGACGGGCCCTCCATTAAAACAAGTAGTGGGTTTTTAAAATGTTTTTCCCCCTTTCACATGGTCTTGTGCCCCTAACCTCAGCTAATGCGAATGGCTGACTGTATTTAACACAACGTTTTGGGTCGTTGTGGGCATCAGTGCCCCTGAGCAGAAGAAACAATGCAAGACTCCATGTCCCTGAAGTGTAATTCAGACATCCTTGTTTAATATATATCCTCATCAGTTAAAGAAGCATCAATGTAAAACAAGAGTAGGCAAGAGTGGTTCTCTACATGTTTCAGGCCAACAGCTCGCATCAGCAGTGTTGCAGTCCAAGAAACAACTCCCTCATAAAAACTGGTAGAGGATGTTATCATAACCACTTTGCTATTTTAATACGTTAACCTGTTTAAATGCCCCAAATCATGGAGTCATAGAGCTAACGGAGAATTCAAGGGCTATCCTGTCAAACCCCCCACCCCCTTTTTTTTTATGTCAGGAGCAACTTGAGAAATGGCAAGTCGCTTCTGGTGTGAGAGAATTTGCTGTCTGCAAGGATGTTGCCCAGGGGACGCCCATATGTTTTGATGTTTTGCCATCCTTGTGGGAGGCTTCTCATGTTCCCGCATGGGGAACTGGAGCTGACAGAGGGAGCTCATCCATGCTCAAGCTGGATTTGAACCTCCGACCTGTTGGTCTTCAGTCCTGCCAGCACAGAGGTTTAACCCAGTGGTTCTCAACCTGTGGTCCCCAGATGTTTTTGGCCTACAACTCCCAGAAATCCCAGCCAGTTTACCAGCTGTTAAGATTTCCGGGAGTTGAAGGCCAAAAACATCTGGGGACCCCAGGTTGAGAACCACTGGTTTAATCCATTGCACCATCAGGGGCCATGCAGAAACACAGAATCCAAGCAAATGTTGTGGCAACTCTTTTTTCATTTGACTCTTTTTTTCCTCTTTTGCTCTTTGCAGCTGGCTGCAGTTCATTTGGTGGATTCTCACTATTGCACAGATCCTGGGAAATTCATCTCTGTTCTCTGCACTTCCCTTTCCACCATGCTACACGTAGAGCTGCCCCATGTCAACGTCCTTTCCAAAATGGATCTGATAGAACAATACGGAAAACTGGGTAAGAGCCACTGGCCGTGGGTTCATAAAAGGCTGTGAAGTAGGTAAGTCTAGACTTGTATTAAGTGCCAGTAGAGCCAGAGTAGTAGTGGTTTGAGCGTTGCACTATGACTTTGAAGTCCAGAGGTCAATTTGCTGCTTGGCCATGGAAACCTACTATTTATTATTTATTTATTTATTTACTTCGCTTGTATACCACTCTTCTCAGCCCTTAGGCGACTCAGAGCGGTTAACAACAAATTCCAATATACACAGTAGAAAATCATTAACATATAAAAGCAAGTGAGTAAACATCAATACATCAATACATCAATTTAACAATCCATCACGTCTCATTAATAAAATCAGAATCCAGTCTCCATATCCATTTTCCGTGTTCCAATAATCAATTCAATTGCACTGCCTAGTTGAATGCCTGTTCGAACAGCCAGGTCTTCACTCTCCTCCGGAATGCCAATAGGGAGGGGGCCGATCTAATGTCCGTAGGAAGGGCGTTCCACAGCCGAGAGGCCATCACTGAGAAGGCCCTGTCTCTCTTCCCCGCCAGGCGTGCTTGTGAAGCTGGCGGGATCGAGAGCAGGGCCTCCCCAGACGATCTTAGTGTCCTAACTAGCTGGCCTTACTGTCCCTACTAGTTGGCCTTGGGTGAGTCACAAACTTTAATCCCCAGAAAAACCCACAAAAAAACCACATTTGGGTTGCCATAATTACTTGAAGACAAACAACTACAACAGCAAAGAGATGTGGAGGTTCTGATCTGTTCCCTGAAGATGTCTAGCCAAATGCTAGATCCCTTTATTTCCAGTCAAACAGGATCTTGGATTTAAGTCAGGGGTCCTCAAACTAAGGCCTGGGGGGCGGATACGGCCCTCCAAGGTCATTTATCCGGCCCTCGCTCAGGGTCAACCTGAGTCTGAAACTACTTGAAAGCACACAACAACAACAACAATCCTATTTCATCAACCAAAAGCAGGCACACATTTCCCATTGAAATACTCATAACTTTATATTTGTTAAAATTGTTCTTCATTTTAATTATTGTATTGTTTTTAGTTTTATTTTTTTGCACTACAGATATGTGCAGTGTGCATAGGAATTCATTCATATATTTTTCAAATTATAATCCGGCCCTCCAACAGTGTGAGGGATTGTGACCTGGCCCTCTGTTTAAAAAGTTTGAGGACCCCTGATTTAAATAAAACAGAGGTAAGTACATTCTCTGCAGCTAGAGTTTGTAAAAAGTCCTTTTGTGGATACAGTTCTGAGAATTTCCCAGCCAGAATGGGGACATTTGTCTTACCTGTGTCTTACTTGTATCATTGGTGATATAATAATAATATTTTTTTTTTTGTCGTGTCAGGAGCAACTGCTCCTGTTGTGAGAGAATTGGCCGTCTGCAAGGACATTGCCCAGGGGACGCCTGGATGATTTTTGATGTTTTATCATCCTTGTGGGAGGCTTGTGGGAGGCTTCTCTCATGTCTCCATATGAGGAGCTGGAGCTAATAGAGGGAGCTCATCCGCCTCTCCCCGGATTCGAACCTGCGACCTGTCGGTCTTCAGTCCTGCTGGCACAGTGCTTTAACCCACTGCGCCACCAGGGGCTCCAATAATAATAATAATAATAATAATAATAATAATAATGATCTTTATTTATACCCCACTACCATCCCCCCAAAGGGGACTCGGGGCGGCTAACAAAATTACAGTCCACAAAATAAAATACAAGAAGCAAAAATGCCATCAAAATAAATACATGAAATAACGAAATAAAATAAACAGTTTCAAAATAACATGATAGAGAAATAGAACACAGTGGTTGGGCCAAATGTACTAGGAATAAAATTGATAAAACCCTGGATGAGATATGTAGAATGTGTTTCTAAGGGAGGAACACAAAAGGACTGGAACAGTAGAGTTAGGCCTACTTGATGTGAACTTTTGTCTTGAAATTTCCTCAACATTTTCTTTCACTTTTGTTTCAGCTTTCAATCTAGATTACTACACCGAGGTTCTCGATCTGTCTTACCTCGTGGATCACTTGGCCTCAGATCCTTTTTTCAAGAAATACCGTCGCTTGAATGAGAAACTTGTGGGAGTGATTGAGGACTACAGCTTGGTTTCCTTTGTTCCTCTCAATGTCCAGGTACTGACACCCAGTTTGCAGGAAACAAATGGTTATGGTTTGGTAATAGACACCCACAAGATGCTTGAGATACAGCGTAGTCGGAACTTTAGAATTTTTCAAGTAGCCATGTAAGAACAGCCGTGCTGACCAGGGAATTCTTGAAGATTCATTATTATTTTCCCTAAATGACATGAAGCAGAAATATTGTATAACGCCTTGGCTAATTGGAACTTGCACCTGGTTGAAGTTTATTAAGTATCATTAAGTATCAAATCTATTAAATATCATAGGAGCTTTTGCACAATTAAAGCTTGTGTGCAAGTTGTTCTCATACCTTGAGAAGTCAGACTTGGCCACGGCAGTCCACACTCTGGTTACATTCCGAATAGACTACTGCAATATGCTCTACATGGGATTGCCTTTGAAGACTGTTCGGAAGCTTCAGGTAGTCAGGTAGCCAGGTTGCTTACCAGAGCAGCATACAGGGAGCATACAACTCCCTTGTTGCATCACCTCCACTGGCTGACAATTTGCTACCAAGCACAATCCAAAGTGCTGGCTTTAGCCTATAAAGCCCTAAATCCATGATGGTGAACTTATGACACGGATGTCAGCACTGACACACATGGCTATTTTTGATGACACGCGGACACATGTAGCCACATACAGAGAAATACACCTTATAAGAGCCAATCTAATTCCATCCTTAAATTTAAAAGGCTCAACAAATTTAACATATGCATGTTTGAGCATTGTGCACTCCATAATGCAGCATGGATTATACATTTTTCTTATTTAAACTATAAATATTGCAAAATTATGGTTTTTTTCTTGACGTGACACTCCACCCAAGTTATGCTCAGGTTTTTGGCAAATTTTGACACACCAAGCTCAAAAGATTGCCCATCACTGCCCTAAATGGTTGTTGCTCAGCTTACCTAAGGTAAAAGTAAAGGGTAAAGGTTTTCCCCTGACATTAAGTCCAGTCGAGTCCGACTCTGGGGATTGGTGCTCATCTCCATTTCTAAGCCGAAGAGCCAGCTTTGTCCATAGACACCTGCAAGGTCATGTGGCCGGCATGACTGCACGGAGCGCCATTACCTACCTGCCAGAGTGGTACCTATTGATCTACTCACTATTGATCTACTCACATACTGAACTGGTAGGTTGGCATAAGCTGGGGCTAACAGCAGGAGCTCATGCCACTCCCCAGATTCAAACCTGCAATCTTTTGGCCTGCAAGTTCAGCATCTCAGTGCTTTAACCCACTGTGCCACCAGGAGCTCCAGCTTACCTATCTGAACACATCTCCCCCTATGAACCACCTCAGAGGTCAGGATCAGAGGCCTTGCTCTCGGTCCCACCTCCCTCACAGGCGTGACTGGTGGGGATGAGAGACAGGGCTTCCTCAGTGGTGGCTCCTTGGCTATGGAACGCCCTCCCCAATGCAGTCAGATCAGCACCCTCCCTCCTGGCCTTCAGGACTAAGCCTTTGGGCATTAAGCAATACAAGGAATGATCAGAGTTCTGTGCAATCGATATTTGATATTTGGAACGGCTTTGGGCCAAAATTTTTGTATTATGTGACTTTAATGTTTGTTCCTCTTGCCAGGATAAGGAGAGCATGAGGCGTGTGATGCAGGCAGTGGACAAAGCCAATGGCTACTCTTTCGGAGACATGGAGCACAGAAACCTTGAAACACTGATGTCTGCCGCAGTAGGAGCTGATTTCCACTTCCCATCGTATCCTTTCCACGGTTCTTCCACACATCCTCTTTCATCTATAGAACCTAGCTCATACATATCTCAGAAATGCAAAATATTAAAAATCTGTGTTTTCAATATCATGTTCCAATTTTTAAAAAGCCAGCACATGGACAATGAGAACCGATCATTCAGTTGTGAATTAAATCATCTTCAGGTAATTACTGTGCATGAAGATCTGTTTCAGTTGTTAAAACGTATTAAGCCTATGGCAATTAAAATGGGTTCTCATATATTGTAACATGGAATAGATGAAGATTTAGCTTAGCAGATGTTGTTGAACTGCAGCTCCCAACATTCTTCATCATAGCTATGCTGGCTCAGGTTAATGGAAGTTCCAGTTCAAGAATATCTGGAGTAGACCCATTGCAATTGGCTAGACTGAAATCCTTAAATTTCCTCATTTTTGTTGGGCTTATTTATTTATTTATTTATTTGGGGCTTTTATATCCCGTCCTTTCTCAACCTCCGCAGAGGGACTCAGGGCGGCTAACAAAGTGGCACCCCATGTGGCGCCCACATCAAAACATAAATATACAATTAACAGCAATGTAATAATAACAATATAAAACAGTATAAACAGTATAAAACCGTATAAACACTATAAAAACAGACAACAAATAGTCAGTGGTCACCGATTTAAATCATTATCCAAGGACAGTCCATCAGTTCTAAATAAGTCAACACGTCAGTAGGTCAACCTATTCTCCAAAGTCCTGATCCCATAGCCAGGATTTTACTTGTTTCTGGAAGGTCAAGAGGGATGCAGCAGATCTAATTTCACTCGGGAGTGAGTTCCATAGCTGGAGGGCCACCACAGAAAAGGCCCTGTCCCTTGTCCCCGCCAGACGCGATTGTGACAATGGGGGGACAATGAGCAGGGTCTCCTTAGATGATCTTAGTGCCCTAGGTGGATCGTAGCGGGAGATACGTTTGTAGCGGGAGATACGTTATTCTAGAGCAGGCACGGGCAAATTTCAGTCCTCCAAGTGTTTTGGCTTAAGCAGCTGAGGGGGAAAAGTAAGGGGCCTGAGACTGTTAGGAATTGTGGGAGTTGAAGTCCAAAACACCTGCAGGTCCCAGGTTTACCCATTCCTGATCTAGACGAATTACTTCTCCCCTTTTGTTCCTCCGTAGCTTCAGTTCCTTTTTGGTATCGCTCCCCTTTAAATCGGTGACCACTGACTATTTGTTGTCTGTTTTTATAGTGTTTATATGGTTTTATACTGTTTATACTGTTTTATATTGTTATTATTACATTGCTGTTAATTGTATGTTTATGTTTTGATGTGGGCGCCACATGGGGTGCCACTTTGTTAGCCGTCCTGAGTCCTTCTGCGAAGGTTGAGAAAGGACGGGATATAAAAGCCCTAAATAAATAAACAAACAAACCCAACAACAATGAAGAAATTTAAGGATTTCAGTCTAGCCAATTTCAATGGGTCTACTCCAGATATTCTTGAACTGGAACTTCTGTTAACCTGAGCCAGCATAGCTATGGTGAAGAATGTTGGGAGCTGCAGTTCAACAACATCTGCTAGGGGACATCCTTGGTACAGCCTAAACATGGCTAAATCTTCATCTATCCCATGTTACAATATATGAGAACCTACTTTAATTGCCATAGGATTAATACGTTTTAACAACAAAAACAGATCTTCATGCACAGTAATTACCTGAAGATGATTTAATTCACAAATGAATGATCGGCTCTCATTGTCCATGCGCTGGCTTTTTAAAAATTGGAACATGATATTGAAAACACAGATTTTTAATATTTTGTATTTCTAATATATGTATGATGGAATGTCCTCATATTAATTGTGCTGTCAGCTAACCCTTGGCTAGAGATAAAGAAGGATGGGACAGCAAACTTCCATCGTCCACTTTGAGCATCAGTACCTATTTGTTGCTCCCTTCTCCCCCCGTTTATAGGGAGCGGTTGACTCCCATGTTCAAGGAGCTCCACTGGCTGCCGTTTATTTTCTGGTCCCAATTCAAGGTGCAGGTTATCACCTACAAAGCCCTAAACGGTTTGGGACCCTCCTACCTTTGTGACCGTATCTCTCTCCACGTACCAACCCTTAGATCTTCGGGGGAGGCCCTCCTTTCACCCCTACCAATCTCACAAGCTCGTCTTGTGGGCACAAGGGAGAGAGCCTTCTCCTCTGTAGCTCCCCGACTTTGGAACTCATTACCGGGAGAGATCAGGAAAGCCCCTACACTAGAAACGTTCAAAAAGAACCTTAAAACCCGGCTCTTCCGCTGCACCTTTGCGAGTAGGTGCACAATGACACCATTGCACCCCCCAACACTCTTCCCACTGGAATACACGCCCTCCAAATGGGAAGTTTAGCTTCACAACTCTGTGTGTTTTTACAAGTTCCTTGCAAATAACTTGCTCCTATTTTTATCTCATTAGAGCAGGGGTCTTCAAACTTTTTAAACAGAGGTCCAAGTCACAGTCCCTCAAACTGTTGGAGGGCCGGATTATAATTTGATAAAACCATGAATGAATTGCTATGCACACTGCACATATCTTATTTGTAGTGCAAAAAAACACTTAAAAACAATGCAATAATTAAAATTAAGAACAATTTTAACAAATATAAAATTATTAATATTTTAATGGGAAGTGTGGGCCTGCTTTCGGCTGATGAGATAGGATTGTTGTTGTGTGCTTTCAAGTCGTTTCAGACGTAGGTTGACCCTGAGTGAGGGCTGGGTAAATTACCTTGGAGGGCCATATCTGGCCCCCGAGCCTTAGTTTGAGGACCCCTGCTCTAGAGCTTTATACACAATGGCCTTCAATCTGAGGCTTCTCTCACCAAAGCTCCTCACACCAGGCCTACTCACACTGAGGCCTACCTCACACTGAGACCTTTCTTCCACTGAGGCCCTCATACACTGAGGGCTCTCTCAGTCTGAGGCTTTTCTCTCACTGAGACAAGCTAGGATTGTTGTTGTTGTGTCATTTCAGATGTAGGTTGACCCTGAGTGAGGGCCAGGTAAATTACCTTGGAGGGCCGTATCCGCCCCCCGGGCCTTAGTTTGAGGACCCCTGCATTAGAGTCTTTTAAACATTTTATCCTGTACATGTGGCCTGCCCATTGTTATTGTGATTGTGCTTATTGGAATGTTATTTTATGACTGTGTTTATGTGTGTGTGTGTGTGTGTGTATTCCCTTTATGTAATTTTGAGGATGTTGTTTGTTGTTTATGCTCTGGGTTTATTTTGCTGTAATATGTTGTCCGGGCTTGGCCCCATGTAAGCCACTCTGAGTCCCCATTGGAGAGATGGTGGCGGGGTATAAATAAAGATTATTATTATTATTATTATTATTATTAACTCCCAAATAATCAGCACCTTGGCGGTCCAGGAGAAGTATGTGCAGCCAGATGAGAAAACGGTGGAACAAGAAGTCATGGACATGTGACAGGCCTGCAGTAACGGCAGAAGGAAGGAAGTTCATCACATTGGGGCGTCACGCTGAAAACTTTGTATTTGTGCTGAACCTGAGCAAGTCATTTGTACCAAAACAGACTGTCACAATGCAGGTCCTACCTTTCAGCTCCCATAGCTGAGAGAAAGATGAGCCCACGGCTTTTCCTGCAGAAGATGATAGACCTGATTTGTGCCTGGCTAAAGAAAAATGGGTGGTGTCATGTGGATCAGAAGTCAGAAGAACTAGTGTGTTGTCACACTCGAGCTCAAATCTTCACAAAAATGGAAATAATAAGTACTGTTTTGAAAGACATTTCCATTAGAGGAAAACTGTTTGACATCTCTGCCTTTCTGTCATTGGGATTCTCCATTCTAGTCTACCCTCACTCTCTGTAAGACTGTAACATCTCGGAGTTGAAATCAAGCTCACAACAACAATATGGAGACAAATGATTTATTATCTTCTTTCCTCAGTCCCTGAAAGACAGTTCTAAAGTTTCCTGCTCAAATACCCTTTAATATAACAGCCCAACTCCCATCTGCCCTCTAGTGGTCAAACACTGTGCCCACAGTCTGTTAACTGCAATTTGTATTTCCCCTCACAAAACAGATGTCTTATTTACATTACCTTCACTGTACCCAGCCTCCTTTTCCTCCACCTCTCTTCTCTATGACAGAGAACCAAAGCAGCCAGTTCCAGGCTGATAAGGTGATCCCGACAACACAACAGCTATGGATGATGGGAGTGGAAATCTCATGCATAAGAAAGTTGCAAGTTTGAGGAGACTGCTTTATCCTGCTACCTGTCACAGGAGACCATCATTTCTTCTACAACTTGTTCCTCTTCAACGTTTTCAAATTTGAAGATGAAAATCAGTGATGCCAGTCTCTTTTCAAAAACAGATGTCCTCAAAACCACCCTTGCGAGGGCTTTGGACTGAGTCTTTTCAAAGTTGTCTTCTAATGAGACTGCTGAATAAATGTATTCCAAACATACGCATGTCTCTCTCTGTGGCGTAATGCAAACATTGGGTCCACCTCGGGTATTCCAGCATCTTCTATAAGGCCCCTTCTATACTGCCATATAAAATCAAGATTATTTCATTTGAACTGGATTTTTGGCAGTGTAGACTCATATAATCCAGTTCAAAGCAGATAATGTGGATTGCATGCTTTCAGACTGCTAGGTTGGCAGGAGCTAGGGCTGACAGTAGGGAGCTCACCCTGACTCGCAGCTTCGAACTGCCAACCTTCCAGTCAGCAGCTTTCCTGCAGCTAGCAGTTTAACTATATATATATATGATCTACATCATTTAAATTATACCCATTTCTATTACAGTATTAGAAATACGAGGGGTATTTTTTAAGTAAGGTTCGTTTGAACATAAGTACACAACGAAAGTTTATTTCAAAAAAGTTAATTTATTTTCAGAAAGTACGTACTTCACTCTATTTTTCGACATAGTTGCCAAGTTTGTTCAAACACGGACGGACGGACGGACAGACAGACAGACAGATAGGATTCACACACAGAGAGATATAGTATCAGAGATTTGAAAGGGATCCCTAAAGAAGGACAATGATATGGGAGGCAGTGCTCAGCTGCAAGGAATAGGGCAGCTGAAAGTGATGATGAAAGGGTGGGGAGCAGTTCATCCTCTGATGAGGAGTTATAGGATATAAGTTGGTTTGGTTTCAATGGGTCTTTGCAGAAGGCAAAGTGTCTTTTTGGGTGTTAATCTTTGTTACTGCCATTACTCTCAAGCTTGGGTCCTTGGACAAAAGATCTCCGTGATTTTGTGTGCTCCCACCTTGTTTTCTTGTAGACCAGGACCAGGACCAGGGACAATTTATCTTGATTGTTTATAATCACTGTGTTGTGATATTTACAAATTATGATAGCGTCAATTTATTCATGCTGGCTTCTAATGAGAATTCTGGGCCAGTTTATTTGTCTTTTTGGAAGTCCATGGTATCGGTAGAACTTTCCTCCAGCACCACAATTCAGACACGTTGATTTGTCCTAGATGTAGATTTCTCTCACTTCCTGTTGTCTCACCTCCGTTGTTAGCTATAAGTCATTTCTAAGTCCGATGTTTGTAACTTGGGGACTGCCTTTATTTAGCCAGAATGCAAACCTATTAATAGAGTACTCCTTATTGTACTCCCTGTACCATTATGAATGTTGACTTCCTTATTGCTGTTTTAAATGCCTGGCAGCACTAGCTGTACTACACTCCTGCAAGAGTGGCCCTCATTACTGTACAGTACTATTAATGCAGGTGAGGCCTATATATACCCTAAAGGGCATGAGATCCTGTGTGATCTCAGAAGCTAAGCAGGAAGACCAACAACAAACATCAGGTGCTGCAGGCTATATTTCAGAAGGAACTGGCAAAACCACCTCTGAGTATTCCTTGCCTAAGAATGCCTTATGACATTCATGGGGTCCTCATGAGTCAATGTTTCCATGTGGCAATGGAAAAGCAGGTACTTTGGTGCATTTGGCATTGCTTCCAAGGTGCCACAAGGAGGAGCTATTGGTGCAAAAAACAGGTGGGACTCTGTTGGGTGTGTCTTATGTTGAAGTTAGTCCCAAAGGCAGGTAATTGTCTATCTGGACCAGTGATTCTCAACCTTCCTAATGCCGCAACCCCTTACTACAGTTCCTCATGTTGTGGTGACCCCCAACTGTAAAATTATTTTTATTGCTATTTCAAAACTATAATTTTGCTTCTGTTACGATTTTTAATGTAAATATCTGATATGCAGGATGTATATTCATTTACTGGACCAAATTTGGCATAGATATAGATTGAATACTGGTTGGGTTGGGGGGGGGGGCATTATTCCACAGATGTATAAACCCGACTTGCCTAGTTTCCAACAGACTTCACAACCTCTAAGGATGCCTGCCATAGTTGTGCAAGAAACGCCAGGAGAGAATGCTTCTGGAACATGGCCATTGTTGTTTATTCGTTTAGTCACTTCCGACTCTTCATGACCTCATGGATCAGCCCATGCCCGAGGTCCCTGTCGGCCGTCACCACCCCGAGCTCCTTCAAAGTCAAACCAGTCACTTCAAGGATACCATCCATCCATCTTGCCCTTGGTCGGCCCCTCTTCCTTTTTTCTTCCATTTCCCCCAGCATCATTCTCTTCTCCAAGCTTTCCTGTCTCATTATGTGGCCAAAGTATTATTATTATTATTATTATTATTATTATTATTATTATTATTCTTTACAGTTTTTATATTCCGCCCTTCTCACCCCGCAGGTGGATTACAGTGAACACATATATGGCAAACATTCAATGCCAATTTTTGACATACAAACATATACAGACATACACACAGAGGCTATTTAACTTTTTCTGGCCGCCGGGGAGCTGTCACTTTCATCGTCCATCTGCGACGCTGACGAAGCACCTCCGCATTCCCCACATGCTTCCCAGCTGGAATGCTTCGCTGGAGTCTTCTTTATGGCTTCATAAATCAGTTAATTTAGCCTCCCCACACTTTAAGGTGGTACCTTATTTTCCTACTTGACAGATGCAACTGTCTTTCGGGTTGCAAAGGTCAACAACAGGCTACACAATTGGTTGGAAACCCACTCCAACCCGGGCTGGCTTCGAACTCATGACCTTTTCGTCAGATCTTAATGCAGCTGACACTCAGCCAGCTGCGCCACAATCCTGGTGCTTCAACTTTGTCTCTAATATCCTTCCCTCCAATACTAGTACTACAACTTTGTCTCTAATACTTTGTTTAGTACCTCAACTTTGTCTCTAATATCCTTCCCTCCAATGAGCAGTCGGGCTTTATTTCCTGAAGGATGGACTGGTTGGATCTTCTCTCTGTTCAAGGTACTCTCAGAACTTTCCTCCCAACACCACAGTTCAAAAACATCTATATTCCTTCGCTCAGCGTTCCCTATGGTCCATCTCTCACATCCGTAGGTGACTACGGGAAATACCATTGCTTTAACTATGCAGATCTTGGTTGCCAGTGTGATGTCTCTACTCTTCACTATTTTATCGAGATTGGTCATTGCTCTCCTCCCAAGAAGTAGAAGTCTTCTGATTTCCTCTCAGCAACCCAACTATTCTGGGCATTTTGCATTTAGAATATAGTTGTTTTCTATCTTGTAATGTAAGTGGAACTCAGTGGTTTTTAAGAGCATTTGCCCAATCAGTCCCTTCTTAGCATCAAATCCAGTAAGATTAAACTGGATTAAGGGCACAGTCACTGGAAGCAACACTGGCTTTCCCTGCAAGAGAATCTCCTAGAAGTGTCTTTGCTTACATTTGTCCCCATCTTTACCAATATGGTCCTAGGAGAGTGGAGGACAATTACTAAAGGGGAGATCTTTGCATACACAATTCCTGTGTTACCTCTTATCCTATGATAATAAGAATTGAGCCTGAAAGAGTAAGAGGAGCAGCTGCCATAAAGATGGAAAATAGTGGGAAGTCAGTTTTGAAAACACTCCAGACTTGAGTTTGCATGATGTACTGGTTTAAGCATTGGACTAGGACTCTGGGGAATCAGGGTTTGAATATCCACTCACCAATTGAAACTCATTGGACATTATAGTCTCGACCTTAGAGGAAGGCAATATCACATCTCTTAATAAATGTTGCCAAGAAAAACCAATGTGGTGTCTTTGTGTTATAGAGCTAAAATTTAGGGGTCTTTGCCAGGAGGCAGAGACCAATTAGACTCATCAAAGAGTTCTTTTTCCCTGGTGAGACAGAGAAGCATCCCATATTTTTCCCTGATTTCCCAATGAAAGGTCTCACCAAGTTGAAGAAAAGCCATCGAGGTTTTATTTGCGATTCAGCTGAAAAGGATGCCGAGCTGCAATCATTCGCCAGCAGAGCATGAGGAGAATACACCAATGCAGTCATATTTATAGTAAATTCAAAGTTGCAGAGTTCAAACTCCCCGCCCCGGCTTCCCTGCTGTTCTCCACCATGATTGGGCGATGGGCGAACAGCTGGGAGGTGGCCCTCCCGCCCCTGGCGCCTCTGGACCAGTCAGGAAGCTCCAGTGGTCCGTAGGATCCAATGGGGAGACCTCTACCATCTGGCGGCAACAGCAAATCAGGAGAGAGGGAGGCGGGATGATAGGACACACAAAGGAATCTGGGAAGAAGTCTTTAAACAAAGGAAATGCCATGTGGCCTGAGACCAAAAGCTCAAACAGGGCCGATCTATTGTGCTCATGAGTGTTGTGAATCAACATGTGTAAAGATATCCAGATCCTTCCTGGCTGTGAGACAGGAGAACAATGATGGCAACCTGAGGTTAATGCTATCAATGGGAAGTAAACAAAAGCAGAGGGGAAGATTTCCCCTTATCTTACTTGAAGAGTAATAGAAACTTTGCCAAACAATTCTTTACTTTAGTGGGCCATCTTCCGAGGCTAGAGATAAGAATCTCCTTCTTTTATCCATGCCAGTGTGTCTTTGGCGGGAGGTTTCAGTAACCACTAATGGCTTTTGTTTCTGAAGGCCAGGGGGTTTCCTTACATATTTCTTTAGAGGGAGAAGGGGCAAAGGGTCAGGAATACAAAGAAACACACAAAAAATATAGAAATTATCCACAGGGAAATCATATGCAGGTATCTTCCCATCCAGGGCCCCAGAGAGAAATTAATAATACCAATTATAAAAAGCAGACGATATCAGGACACAGCATGAATTAATAAGTTGTCTTGAAGAAAGTTCATGGGTAGAGAGCGAGTCCTTGAAGAGAGTGAAGTCCAGGAATGTAGCAGAATTCAAAAAGCCACCAAAGGGAGTCTATGGAGTTCCACTGGGCCAGGGCACAAAGCCCTGCAGCGCTGGGATGGAAGCCGGTCCCATGGTCCTTGGAAAACTACAGCTCTCTCGAGAGAGAGGCAGAGACCCCAAGGTCTAGCCATTCCCGAAGTTTCATGGGGTCCTCATTGTTGTTAGGGTCTTGGCAAATTGACCAAGGCTTAACCCCTATTGTGCAGTCTGGTACCTTTGTCCTTTGCAGAACTATAAGTCACCATCCTTTGTTGGGGGGGGGCATGCTCAACTTCATTTGTACGCCCAAGTCACATTGGAGATAGGTACAAACTAAGTGCAGAAGTTAGCAAACCAGATTACTTTGAATGGGTAAAAATTGTGGAATGGCCTGTGCCACAATCAGAAGGCATGAGGTTCGGTGCACACCCCTTATCATATTCTAGCTCAGAGGGCAACATTGATCTTGGAACTTAGATGTTTAGACTTAGTCCTGTCTTAGACTGTTCTTTGAGATGTTTTAGAGTTGAACTCCTAATATCCTTGACACTTAGCCAATAATAATAATAATAATAATAATAATAATAATAAACCTTTATTTATACCCCGCTAACATCTCCCAAAGGACTCGGTGCGGCTTACAAGAGGCCGAGGCCCAACACATCAGTAAAACAACAGCATAACAAATACAACAATAAATAAACTAAAAAAACAAAACAATAAGCATTAAAACAATAGCAATACACATTAGACAATAACACCATGACGCATTTAAAACTAAGGCCGGGCCAAATGTAATGATTAAAATTTTTAAAAATGCTGGGCATGACCAGGTGAAATGAATAAGTTTTTGGAGATAGGTGCGGTATGTAGACAATCTTAAATCTCTAGTAAAGTGCATTTGGGACATGATGCTTGGAGTTTCCTACTCTGGGAAGGCACACTGGAACAGCCACGTCTTCAAGCTCTTCCTGAAGACTGCCAACGTTGGGGCTTGTCTGATGTCCTTGGGGAGAGAGTTCCAGAGTCAGGGGGCCACCACAGAGAAGGCCCTGCTAACTAGTTAACTAGTTAACTAGCCAAGCTAACTAGGTCTTCTAAGAATTGAAATCCTGAACACCTGGAGGATTGCAGTTTGATAATCATTAGTTTATGGGCCCATCCAAACAGGGCACAAAATGCGCGCCCTCCCACATTTTCCCCTGAGGCATCCAGACAACACCTCAGGTAAACGCAACTGCATTCGGCACAAAGCAGGAAAACCCTGCTTTGTGGTGAGTTATTTTGACACTGGAAAGATCTGGGTCTTCCTGAAAGACCCAGGTTGAATCCAGTATGGAGCTGTCTGCACTTCTCCCTCAGAAGTTCTGGACTTCTGAGGGAACAGTCCAGCCAGCCCTCTCGTGGTTTTTTTTTTTTTTTTGGCTGAATCAGCCCAGAAAACTGAGAGTGCTCACACCCCCTCCGCAGATCCCCCCAAAACCCTATAAAAATAAAATAACTTTCCGGGCCTCCATTAGGCCTCAAAACACATTTTGCGTGAAAAAGTGGGGGGAGACAGGAGCAATTTGGCCTCCACTTGCTTTCTCGCATGTAATGGTGCATTCCAGGAAGTGTGCACTGAGGTCTAATGGTCCCTGGTAAGTTCTTCACCATTTTTAGGGCTTTTCTGGGCTTTCTTTTCTTGGTGTCTGGATGCCTTGCTGGAAAGTCCAGCAGAGCATATGGACCCCCCCCCCCCCCCCCCAGAAAACACGCACTTTCTGGGGTGTGTGCAAACTTCAATGTTGTCCAATCGTGTTTTTGAAACTCGATTGCACTTGCATTAAAGTGCTGTGTGGAACCACCCTTAGTGTCTCATGGAATGGCATATCCCAGGATTTCCTGGGATGTGCCTTTGACAGACCAAGTGGTATGAATCTAGTATTGAGGCCGTACCCAGAACTCCCTGCCTTCAAGTTGATCTGACCCACAGCAGGGAGTTCCTCAGTTCTCTATTGCCCCGCTTGGGCCAACCGCATGAACGTGGGCACAGCAGCAGCTGCAACTCAGAAGCCTTCTCATTTCTTTGCTTTTTCCCCTTCCTAACATTATAACTAATTGCTCCAATAAAAAGTATCAATTAATTGTAACCTTTCCCTCTTCATAGTGTTACTTTGTGTCCTTTACTGCCTCAAAACTTCTCTTTCAATAAACCTTTCTTCTCCCGGGCTGCAGATGGCTGTCGGCCCTCCTGGGATGCAATTTTCGCAACCCGGGGAGGCTGAAACTGCATTCCCTTAAACCACGGATACGGAAACCCCTCGGGCCCCCGTATCCGCAAGTCAATGGATCGCTTCAAAAATGGTGTCAATCTTCTCGTGGGAGAATTCTAAGACTAATGGCTGTCTCGGTTTCATTCCGTTGCCCCTTCCGCCCTAGGAATAACCTTTTTTGCCTCTGAAACCCCAACCTGGAGTCCAGCTGTTTTTCCAAAGATGTTGCCTCGCTGCTACCATTTTGTGGATGTCCAAGAAGCTTGCTGATCCTGGGAAACTGTTGCAGTCAACCCATGGGATCCCTAAGATGTCGGCGGGCCGCCTTGGTCCTTGGTGTGGAGGGATCTGTAGTTCTCTCCATGGATCCCAATCTTCAGCGTTGGTGGACGGCCATAAGGACTCTGTGGACACTGGGACATCTTTTC
This sequence comes from Anolis sagrei, assembly GCF_037176765.1. Classification (NCBI taxonomy): domain Eukaryota; kingdom Metazoa; phylum Chordata; class Lepidosauria; order Squamata; family Anolidae; genus Anolis; species Anolis sagrei. Next base: position 72,767,225 of record NC_090034.1, read on the forward strand.
CCACTGGCCTTTTCTGGATTTTACAACTTTGAACAACTTTCCCAAGCTTTCAAGGACTTTTAAAAACTTTATTGAACTTTTCCCCAAGCCCTATGGACTTCCTTTTCATGATTAAGGGATAATATGATTCTGTGCTTATGAACTTATTCCTCTGGACTCTGGTGGGTGGGATGGGTGTATATGAAATCCCCTTATGCTTAATTATTCCTTATGTATCTCCCTGACCCCTGTGTGTATGTCTGTATATGAAATATGGGAAGCCACCTTTTCGTGACCTCCAGCATGACATCAGCCTTGGTTAGTCCATTTCCCAAGGCATATCCCTATTGATTCAAAGTTTTAAACAAAGACTGAATTGCATGGCAATAACCCCCCCCCCCTCGAGTCTTGGAGCAGGACCGCTTGGGGGGAGCCCCCTGGTGAACTAGTAATCTATCAACCTGCTTTGGCCAAGAGCCCAAAGCGGCGCTGGTTTTCTGATTGGCTGAGCCGGCCGCGCCTCCCCACCAGCTGATGACAACAGCCAATCAGGGAGATGCTGGCTAAGGGGCAGGGGGCGGGAAATTTGAACTTTTGACAGCTCTGTTTTTCTATAAAAATGTACTGAAATGCATTGCATGTATGTCTCTCCTGACGAACTATCGTGGTTTGACATCCGTACCAGCTGGACGAAATAAATACAAGTCGGTGGCTTTTCTTCAACTTTGATGAGGTTTATTTGGGAAAAATCAGGGGAAATTCTTTGGCTCTTTTCTCTTCGCTCACCAGAGTACCGGATCCTCCTTGGTGGATCTAAGCGCTCCTCTCTCCTGGGTGGGAGCCTCTAAATTCTAGCTCAATATAAGTATGCCTGTGTTATATGGTGTGGACACTTCCAGTCTGCTGAGAACCAAGAAACAATTTCCAGAATGGTCTGAAAGCAGTTAGTATTACAAAACTGTAATAAGAGTGGTGCAAGAAAAGACTTTTTCTGCACTTACTTGTCTTGCCTCATTCACAGAAATGTATGGTCAGTCCAAATGATGACCTCTTTAACTTGTAACCTTAAGATGTTTGCCTGCTTCTTCTCTCATCTTCTTAATCTTCACCAAAAATGGGGGAAATTAAATTAGTCTTAATTATTGGTCCCAGTAAAAACTCTATTGTAATTAATGTATTGTCGAAGGCTTTCATGGCTGGAATCACTAGGTTCTTGTGGGTTTTTTCGGGCTATATGGCCATGTTCTAGAGGCATTTTTCCTGACGTTTCGCCTGCATCTATGGCAAGCATCCTCAGAGGTAGTGAGGTCTGTTGGAAATAGGAAAATGGGTTTATATATCTGTGGAATAACCAGGGTGGGCCATTGAAATCCACAAGCATGTGGACAATTTCAACAGAAAGGAGGAGACCATGAAAATGAACAAAATCTGGCTACCAGTATTAAAAAACTCTAAAATTACAACAGCAAAACAGCAAAGAGGAAACAACCAGGCACATCTTAACACCTCTCAACAAAACATTTTCCCAGGCTCAGCCAGGCGTTCAAATGCTAATGAAGGTGGTCAGCTGAAACATTCACACCTACCTCTAGCAGAGAAGAGCTCTGTGCCCCACCCCAGTTATTCCACAGATATATAAACCCATTTTCCTATTTCCAACAGATCTCACTACCTCTGAGGATGCTTGCCATAGATGCAGGCGAAACGTCAGGAAAAATGCCTCTAGAACATGGCCCTATAGCCCGAAAAAACCCACAAGAATCTATTGTAATTAATGCAATAACTTCACAGTGGACTTCAAATTAGTGGATTTTTCAGCCTTAGTGGAGTCATTGTATAACCTTTTTTTGACCAGAGACAACTCTCCACTTTGACCAGGGACCACTGTCCCCTCCCAACATCCTCATGGCCTTGGCACAATAAGAGGGTTTCGCCAGGTCAGTCGATCTCGTTGACACATAGTTTCAAGGCAACGGTGTAGTAATGGTGAGGCCGTGGACATATTTTTGTTCTTGTGGACCACTGGTGGTCCATGGACCACAGGTTGGGAACCACTGTTGTATATGCATTTGTTATACCTTTCCTGCCACCTTGTGTCCAGAATTGTATGGTTTGATTTATCAATAATAAAGTTCTTATAATGAAAATTAAATAAAACATAAAAATAATGAAATCTTATTGAAGAAAAGAAAACTGAAGTGTTATACAGACTTCAAGTTTGTAGTAGCTCCTAGAAATTTCCACTATGTCTGATTTGTTTGTCAAGGCTCATCTCAACTAGCTGCCGCAACTGGTCCGGCAGCTTTGACTATGTGCAGATGGGGCTATGCCATGTTCCTCTTAGCTATCCCAGCAGGAAACGTCTCTGGTAATAAAATAAAGGTCCCATTTTATACCTGTGCACAAATATTAAAATAAGCAGCAAAGTATATGTTCCCGCCATTGAATTAGGCAGAAAAATATATGTTCCTCACATGATCTGACAGCTTCAAACCTAGAGTGCAGAGTAGGAGAACAGGCTGTAGATGGCTTTTTCCTGAAATTGCTAATATCGCCTCAAGCAGTACTTGACCCAAACGTCATACATGGTCCCTCCTCCCCCTGAGAGCAATAGTACTTCTAGTGAGGGTGGGAAGCTTATTCTTCAGGTCTTATCCTATCTCTGGGCAAGGCTTTTCCTTTCCCCAAGTCCTTGGTAGGTAGCATGAGGGAACCGAGGCCCTGAGAAGCAGATGGCGAAAACAGAGGAACGGCCTGCCTCAGGGGAGCATGCTTGCTCCATCAATGTTTAACATTTACACAAATGATTAGCCACTGCCAGAAGGAACAGAGAATTTCATCTATATGCTGCCGATCATGCCATCACTGCCCAAGCAAGGAACTTTGCAATGGTTGAACATACAACTGTGGAGAAGAGGAAACCTATCACAGTGGTACTCAACCTTCCTAATGCCGCGACCCCTTAATACAGCGCCTCACGTTGTGGTGACCCCCAACCATAAAATTATTATTATTGCTACTTCCTGATTGTAATTGTGTTACTGTTATGAATCATAATGTAAATATCTGAAATGCAGGATGTATTTTCATTCATTGGACCAAATTTGGCACAAATACCCAACAACAGCGCTCCATGCTGTCATGTCAGCCACATGACCTTAGAGGTGTCTTTGGCCTAGAAATTGAGCACCAACTCCCAGAGTTGGACACGACTGGACTTAATGTCAGGGGAAAACCTTTACCTTACCTTACCCAATATGCCCAAATTTGAACACTGGTGGGGTTGGAGGGAGAATTGATTATGTCATTTGGGAGTTGTAGTTGCTGGGATTTATAGTTCACCTACAATCAAAGAGCATTTTGAACTCCACCAATGATGGAATTGGACCAAACTCGGCACACAGAACGCCCACGAACAACGGGGGGAAAAACTGGAAGGGTTTGGTGAGCACTGACCTTGAGTTTTGGAGTTGTAGTTCACCTGCATCCAGAGAGCATTGCAGACTCAATGATGGATCTGGACCAAACTTCACATGGATACTCAATATGCCCCAATGTGAACACTGGTGGAGATTAGGGAAAACAGACCTCGGAAAAGGGGGCGAGAAGAAAGGCTGCGCTCATGGCAAGGCTGTGAGTGCAGCCCTTCACCCCGCCCCCCATGCCCTTCTGAACTTGGAAAGGTGCAGGGGGTGAGCAGAAAGGCTGCACTCATGGCAAGGCCGTGAGCGCAGCCCTCCGCCCTGCGCCCTTCTGAACTCGAAAAGGCGCAGGGGGCGGGCAGAAAGGCTGCGCTCATGGCAAGGCCATGAGGACAGCCCTCCGCCTCCCCCCCCCTACCATATTCAGAAAGGTGCGGGGAGCGGGCAGCCCTCCCTTGCCCAAACGGCAAGGGTTGGCAGCCATTTTGGTGGCGGCGGGGCTGACCAAGGCAGCTTCGCGACCCCCTGAAAATGGCCCAATGACCCCCCTGGGGGTCGCAACCCCCAGGTTGAGAACCGCTGACCTATTACAATCCAGTCTGAGCCCTTCCACATGCACAATGGAGGACCTTCTTACAGCAACACCAGAGGCACTCCAAGTGGCCAGCTACTGGTCAAAGGACATTTAGAATAATGCCAAGTTTTTAAACTTTATGAGTTTTTTTAAACCACAGTGTGATGCAGCAACTAAAAAGCCACTACAATTGTGTCTTCCTGCCTGTCAGAAGGGGGTTGGATGGCTTTTGGGGTCCTTTCCATCTCTAGGATTCTTCACTTCTGATACAATAAATAAATAAGCATGAGGGAATCCAGACTGCATCCAGTAACTGATATAGGATAATGGGGATTTACTTCCTGTCTTCCTTCATCTTACAATGATGAAGGAAGACAGTTGGCATGGGTCAACTTTGGCCCTCCCCTCCAGGTGTTTTGAACTTCAACTCTCATAATTTCTAACAGCTTCAGGCTCTAGGTTCTTGTGGGTTTTTTTCGGGCTATAGAGCCATGTTCTAGAGGCATTTCTCCTGATGTTTCGCCTGCATCTATGGCAAGCATCCTCAGATCCTCAAGCGACCTCACACCTCTGAGGATGCTTGCCATAGATGCAGGCGAAACGTCAGGAGAAATGCCTCTAGAACATGGCTCTATAGCCCGAAAAAACCCACAAGAACCTAGTGATTCCGGCCATGAAAGCCTTCGACAATACAGCTTCAGGCTCTTTCCTTTTCCCCCGTCAGCCGTTTAAGGACTTTTACCAGATATTGCTTATTTACCAAGCAGATAACAGCACCTGCTGACACTCCTTCTTCTACACAGACGTTCAGTATGTCCCTCCCCAGTTTTTTTTACTCTGCTAACCCTACCCAGCACTTCCCAGTTAAGGCTTCCACAGGTGTTGGCCCTGAATGCCGCCTCCAACAGTTTATGAGTTTTCTGCATTCTTCCATAGGCGGTGCTTCAGAAGCTGTTCAGTATTTCCTCACCAAGGCAGCCTTTCATCTCTGGCTGCCTGCAAGCCGGCTGAGGGGTGGGCGCTCGCTTTGCACACCTGTGAAAGGACCTGCAGCTCTGCCAGCCTTCGCAACTACCTTGCAGTTTCACCAGGGAGTAGGGGCAGGGCTGTGACGGGTCCTGGCAGGCCTGGGGCTGTTGATTTCCTTCTCTTCTTGTTCTGTTGTGACCTGGTGGGGACTGTGCTGAGCTCAACACACCTTCTTGGGGAGGGGATAGTCATCAACCACCTTTCCCCCCCAAAAGTACAGAACTTCTCGGAGAATAGTGGATATAATGTTTGTTGTGTGTGTGTGTGTATGTGTTTTTGAAAAAGAAGGATGCAAATCTTTAACTACTTCAGATTCTTCTTCCTTAAGACTGAATAACATCAAGAAGTTGTGGTGATGATCTTCTGGGAGGTTATCTTATCTGTTGATCGTAATCATTTTCATCTTCTGGGAGGTGAGAGGAGGAAAAATCAGAATTTGGAAAACAGCTGGACAAATCCTCCCATTGTGGAATTCTAGGAGTTGTGAACCTCAAAAAGCACCCACAAAAAGGGTGCTTTGAATGCAATTTTCCTGCTTCTTGACAGGGGGTTGGACTGGATGACCCACAAGGTCTCTTCCAACTCAATGATTCTATGGTTCTATGAATATCGTATATTGTTGCCTTTTGACATATTGTATTCATTTGTGTGAATACAAATTCCTTATGGTCTAAACAGTATGTTCTCTAAAGTATTCTGTTTCTACTGACTTCTAAAATGTAGTCTGAGATCTAAATAGTCCTATAGACTACTGCATCCCGCTCTACGTGGGGCTGCCTTTGAAAAGTGCTCGGAAGCTTCAAATGGTCCAGCGTGCGGCAGCCAGGTTACTAACGGGAGCTGCGCTCAGGGAGTATGTAACTCCACTGTTGCGCCAGCTCCACTGGCTGCCAGTTTGCTATCGGACACAATTCAAAGTGCTGGCTTTAGCCTTCAAAGCCCTAAACGATTCCGGCCCAGCTTATCTATCCGAACACATCTCTGGATTTTCTAGGAAGTTAAGATCGTTTGAGGAGGCCCTTGCTCTCGATCCTGCCTGCCTCACAGGCGTGTCTGGTGGGGACGAGAGACAGGGCCTTCTCGGTGGTGGTGCCTTGGCTGTGGAACTCCCTGCTCAGGGATATTAGCTCGGCCCCCTCCCTCCTGACCTTTCGGAAAAGAGTGAAAACTTGGCTCTTTGAGCAAGCGTTTGGAATTTCAGCTTGACCAGATAAACTCATAATTGAAATATGAACACGGAACGGCTAAGACAATGTAAACGGATGAGGAATTCAACTGGAGGACATTGATTTTATAGATTCTTATCGTTTTTATTGCTTCTATGGTTTTTATATGTATTTATGATGTGATTTAATTGCTTTTAACCGATATATGTATATGTAGATCTATATCTATATTTATATAGAGATAGATAGATATAGATATAGATATAGATATAGATATAGATATGGCATCTAATTGTTGGCAGTCTGTACACCGCCCTGAGTTGCCTTCGGGCTGAAATGGGCAGGATAAAAATGACGCAAATAAATAAATAGATCTGATCACATGGTTTGCAGCCTCACCCACAAGATAGAGTTAAGGAAAACTGCATACCAAATGCACACATATCCAATACAGTAAGCACAAAAATATACACAAAAATAACTAGTATAGCAGGCTGTAGGAGGTTGCTTTTTTCCAACAGTATCTGCATGTAGATTGACTCTAGAATGCCTGTTGGTAATAGTCTCCCCCTTTTTTGAGGCTTCCACCTGGGTTGAGATGGAAGCATTCTGGAAACTTTGAAGTCACGGGGGAAAATACAAGTGTGAGTTTCAACTTTAGTTTGGGGGAAAAGGTGCAAGACATATTTTCATATCAAACCCAAGTTTCATTTACCGTACTGTTTTCGCAAAATGAAAAGCTTTACTCACTTACAAAGTGTACCACTTGGCGTGCTTATTTTAAAGACTTGATTTTGTACGAGCAAAACGATGCATATTATCTGTGCTAAAGAGAGCAGCAAAGTGCCTCAACCTTCGTTTTTGCCATCTGGGAAGCAATGAAATAAGAACAATTCCCTTCCCACCCACCTATGAGAACTTTCTCAGACAAGGTGGAGCTCGGCAGTCCAGTTGCACCTGCTCCTGGCTTTTCTTCCCCAGCATCTGTCCTCCTTCGCCTGCACCATCCACGCCCCATCCCTTGGTGCAAAGAGCTGTGTTAGCAAAGCTTCATCTCTTTGGTGGCCTGTGTGAGAAGATGCCCTGTTCCTCCACCCTATGCAAACTGCTTAGTAACGACTTTTTTCTTTCCAGAGCCCCCTCCAGGCCTCCCAAGAGAAGCTGCTAGACCGGCTTCGAGGTTGTGCTTGCCGGTGGCAATACTAGCCCTTTCAGCTTGCTGGAGTCTCTTTCAAAATTGGGCAAGCCAGCTCTCTGCTACCTCTGTTAACTCCTTGAAAGCCTTCAACCTCCTTCTAGCCTAGTGGTTCTCAACTTTCCTATTGCCACGACCCCGTAATACAGTTCCGCATGTTGTGGTGACCCCAAACATAAAATTATTTTCATTGCTACTTCATAATTGCAATTTTGCAACTATTGTGAATCATGGGTTGTTGTAGGTTTTTCCGGGCTATATGGCCATGTTCTGGAGGGAATTTTTCTCCTGACGTTTCGCCTGCATCTATGGCAAGCATCCTCAGAGGTAGTGAGGTCTGTTGGAACTAGGAAAAATGGGTTTATATATCTGTGGAATGACCAGGGTGAGACAAAGGACTTTTGTTTGCTGGGGCTAGCTGTGAATGTTTCAGCTGATCACCTTGATTTGCATTCAATGGCTTGGAAGCGCCTGGGGGGAATCTTTTGTTGAGAGTGATTTCATGTGCCTGTTCGTTTCCCCTCTGTTGTTTTGCTGCTGTAATTTTTGAGTTTTTTTAATACTGGTAGCCAGATTTTGTTCATTTTCATGGTTTCTTCCTTTCTGTTGAAATTGTCCACATGTACCATGCAGCTGTGGACAAGTCTACATAGGGACCACCAAACGCAGCGCCCAGACACGCATCAAGGAACATGAAAGTCACTGCAAACTACTCCAACCAGAGAAATCAGCCATAGCAGAGCACCTGATGAACCAACCTGGACACAGCATATTATTTGAGAACACAGTAGTGCTGGACCACTCTCACAACCACCATGTCAGACTACACAGAGAAGCCATTGAAATCCACAAGCAAAACCTACAACAACCCAAGGCCATGAAAGCCTTCGACAATATATTGTGAATCATAATGTAAATATCTGATATGCAAGATGTATTTTCATTCACTAGACCAGATTTGGCACAAATACCTGATATGCCCACATCTTATAAATTGGTAGGTTTGGCGGGAGTTGTAATCTCCTACAAACAAATTGCATTTTGAACTCCACCAGCAATGGAATCGAAGCAAACTTAGCACACAGAGCTCCCATGATCAACAGAAAATGCTGAAAGGATTTGGTGAGCATTTACCTTGAGTTTTGGAGTTGTAGTTCACCTACATCAACAACAACAAAACCCTATACGGCTCTGGCCCAGCGTACCTGTCTGAACGTATCTCCTTCTACGTCCCACCTCGGAGTTTAAGATCTTCTGGGGAGGCTCTGCTCTCGGCCCCACCTTTATCACAAGTGAGGCTGGTGGGGACGAGGGCCAGGGCCTTCTCGGTGGTGGCCCCTCACCTGTGGAACGTACTCCCCGGGGAAATTAGGTCATCAACATCCCTCCTCTCTTTCAGAAGGAAGTTAAAAAGCTGGATATGGGACCAGGCCTTTGGGTAAGCTGGCGGATGGATAAAAGACAATGACGACCAGAGTAGGAAAGGACAATGACAATGCTGGATGGAGTATGGACTCATGAATTGACGAACGTTGACCACAAGATGATTTTATTGCTGTTATTGTATTAATTTGATTGTTTTAATTAGTTATAACTGTTGTTGTTATATTGTATTTTGTATATTGTATTTTGTGAACTGTTGGGCATCGAATTGTACCTTTTGTAAGCCGCCCTGAGTCCCCCCTAGGGGGCTGAGAAGGGTGGGGTAGAAGCACTCCAAATAAATAAATAAAATAAAATTATTTATATACCGCTCTATCTCCCTGAGAGTTTCCAAGTAACATCATCAATACATCACCTGCTGCAATGCAACCTGAGCCCAGCCACATGCACAACGGAGGACCTTCTTGCAGCAACACCAGAAGCACTCCAAGTGGCCAGATACTGGTCAAAGGACATTTAATCAACTACCAAACTCACAAATTGTGTATTCTGTCTGTTTGTTTGCTGTTCTGTTAGAAATATATATAATATGACTGGTTGTCCTGACACGACAAATAAATAAATATATATATACAAAGTAAACAACATAAACATAAATTAACAACACAATATAAGTATAAAAAATCACAATAGCACATATATATATATTTAAAATAATTTTGCCTGTTCAAGGCAATTTAAAAGGCCGGGCCGAGGCTAGTGCAATTTGCACTGGATGGATTTGGATCAAACTTGGAACGAATCCTCAGTATGCCCAAATGTAAACACTGGTGGAGTTTGGGGAAAATAGACCTTGACATTTGGGGGTTGTAGTTCCTGGGATTTATAATTCACCTACAATCAAAGGGTGTTCTGAACCCCACCAACAATAGAATTGGGCCAACTTTCCCCCACAGAACCCCCATAACCAACAGAAAATACTGTGTTTTCTGATCGTCTTTGTTTAAAATAATCTTTATTAGTTTTCATTAAAAACATACAGTAACTAGGTGGGTAGGTATAGGAGCGGAGGGGGCAAGAGATGGGTTTGAGAAGGGGGGTGATAGTATAGAGGGGGTAGGATAGAAAGAATGCTGTTTGGTGGCTGCTAAAGATAGGTATTGTGACAGGTGTGGAAAAAGAAAATTAGAAAGATCACTGTGAGGGAAGGGTGTGCGTGTGATTGACGTAGATAATTCATTGACTTCCCGGAGGTTCTTCCTATTCCTTCGTTCTTGCTTCCTATTGTGCTTCTCTTCCTTCATCTCTCTTCTGCTCTCCCCTGTTTGTTTTACTTTCGTCTCTTTCATGCGATTATTTTCATTTTTTTCCTCTTTTGTCAAATATGTTGTTACTTGTTTCCAGTCTATTTCTGTTGATGGAGTGCCCCTTCTTTTTGAAAGTATGTAGGTTAGTTTGTCCATATTTCTTATGTCAAGGATCTTTGTTAGCCATTCCTCTTCTTCCGGAGGTTCTTTTTCCTTCCAGTGTTTTGCATATATTATTCTGGCTGCTGTCGTCAATAGAAATAGGAGTTTGTCCTTATTTTTTTCCATTTTTATGTTATGGATCCCTAATGAGCCAACAATGTGATATGGCGGCAAAAAAAGCCAATGGGATTTTGGCCTGCATCAATAGGAGCATAGTGTCTAGATCTAAGGAAGTAATGCTACCCCTCTATTCTGCTTTGGTTAGACCACATCTGGAATATTGTGTCCAGTTCTGGGCACCACAATTCAAGAGAGATATTGACAAGCTGGAATGTATCCAGAGGAGGGCGACTAAAATGATCAAGAGTCTGGAGAACAAGCCCTATGAGGAGCGGCTTAGGGAACTGGGCATGTTTAGCCTGAAGAAGAGAAGGCTGAGAGGAGATATGATAGCCATGTATAAATATGTGAGAGGAAGCCACAGGGAGGAGGGAGCAAGCTTGTTTTCTGCTTCCTTGGAGACTAGGACGCGGAACAATGGCTTCAAACTACAAGAGAGGAGATTCCATCTGAACATGAGGAAGAACTTCCTGACTGTGAGAGCCATTCAGCAGTGGAACTCTCTGCCCCGGAGTGTGGTGGAGGCTCCTTCTTTGGAAGCTTTTAAGCAGAGGCTGGATGGCCATTTGTCAGGGGTGGTTTGAATGCAATATTCCTGCTTCTTGGCAGGGGGTTGGACTGGATGGCCCATGAGGTCTCTTCCAACTCTTTGATTCTATGATTCTATGATTCTATAAGAAGGTTTCTGGTTTCCAGGGTATATCTATCTTTAGTATTTTTTGTAATGATTTTTGTATGTTTTTCCAATAGGATTGTGCTTTTGGGTATGTCCACCATAAGTGATAGTATGTCCCTTCCTGTTTTCTACACTTCCAGCATTTTGTGTTTGTATTTTTATTGAATTTCCCTAATCTGTGTGGTGTTATATACCACCTATGGGCTATTTAAAACCAATTTTCTTTGAGTTCCATTGCTTTTGAATATTTTAATTTCTTATTCCATACTTTTCTGATCGTCTTTGGAGATCTCTCTGATATCTCCTTGTGACACCCCCCCCCCCCCCCCCCGGTAAATCTTGCCTGGATTTACCTTTTTGCCCACACTCTGGTGTTGCTCAGCCACATGGATCCTAATTTTCTATTGTAAAATGTTGGCAGATATGCCATTCCATAGAGGTGGACCAGTTTGAGGATTGAATCTTATTTCCTCATTGGCAACAGGATGATGACCTCCATTACAGCTGAAACTGAAGACCTTAGAGTGGATCTGTAGTGAAGAATGTATGCAGTTTGACACCACTTGAACTGCCAGGGCGCAGTATCCTGAGATTTGTAGTTTGATGAGGCACCAGCACTTTTTGGCAAGAAGATTGTATACCTTGTAAAACTATAGCTTCTAGGATTCCATAGCATTAGGCCATAGAAATTTAAGTGGTGTCAAACTGCATTAATTCTACAGTGTAGATGCAAGATTAGTCCTGGGAGGCTCTGTCCTCTAACAGGGAAGGTCTTCCAAAAGCTCAGAAATAATAGCTCATGTTTTGCTGCCGTCTCCTCTCACCTTTTACCTGAGACAGTCAGCCACTCTGTCTAATGTTAGGTCTGGCTCCGATTACTGATGTAAAAGACTTTTCCCAACCCCATTCTCAGGCAGCAGGCATGATGACAATGCAGCCCTTTAGATTTTGTAGAGCCGCATTTCCCAGCATTCCTTATCTTTCCCTGTGCTGGTTAGGGCAGCTAAGGGTTGCATTCCCACAGTAAGTGAAGGTCTACATGGTTCCCATCCTTATCATACAGCAAAGAGTATCATGAACATATTAAATCAATAGGCTACTCCTAATTTGCATTTGTAATTGTCTGCCATAATATTTGGGAGTCAACAATCTAGTTCCCAGGCTAAATATTGTATGACTTGAGTCATCATAAGCCCAAAATGTCCAAAAATGCTGATGGAAACCATAAGCCTTGAGACTTTTGTCTTCTACTTTCCTCCAGTCTTTTTCAAGTACAGGTTTAGTATCCATTGACTGAAATGATCAGTTGTGCAAAGGATTTTGGATATGGTATACCTGTATTTGCATATACCGATAATGAGGTATCTTGGAGATGGGACTGGTTCCCATCTCTGAGTCAGGTTAATTTTAGCAATGTAAATAAATCTGCATATCTAGATATAACCAACTGTCCTAAAGAATGCATGCATACATTTTATAATGGTGGAGCACATGCATTGCAAATTTCCTCTTCTCAGAAGGAGCTTTTCCCTAGTGATACTTGCTCTTTGCAGATTGCATGCATTGCATTAAAAATTATAATAAATCTGTCACTCAACCAATAATATGTACATTTAAAAATTTGTTCCAAATGTCCTATAAGCCTGTGCAGATGTCAGTGTAAGGGGAGGTGGCAAACCCTTTGCACATAGCTTTTGCTGATGATGCCCCAACATTAACAACAGGCAGGAAAATTAAAACTCACACATTAAATTCACTGCATGTTGCCAATATATTCTTCAAGATGATTAAGATCGTCTGGAGAGGCCCTGCTCTCGGTCCCACCGGCCTCGCAAGCGCGTCTGGTGGGGATGAGGAACAGGGCCTTCTCGGTGGTGGCCCCTCGACTCTGGAACTCTCTCCCACTGGAGATCAGAACCGCCCTGTCTATCCTGACATTTAGGAAACAGGTGAAGACTTGGTTATGGAGACAGGCATTCAACGAGTGAGCCAACGCCCTCAGATATGGATGGAGGATGATGAGCAACTATTTTAGTATGACGACTGACCATTATAGTTATTGATTGTAATTGCTGTTTTAATGTTTTACTGTAATATGTATTATGATGTTTTATTGATTGTATGTGATATTATGATTGGAAACCGGTTTGAGTCCCTCAAGAGAGGTGAGAAAGCCGGTATACAAAACTTTTAAATAAATAAATAATAAAAAAATTATTACTTCACATTACATAGATACACTTGCATAAAAGGGAGCTATGGTTTCATTCAGGCATCTATCCCAAATTGTCCAAGGAGGAAGAAGGGGACAGGGCTTAAAAGAAAACAACATTCACTTGCAGAAGGCTGTCCTAAACCCATTCCTAACCAGCGAATTACTAATACCTTCCCAAACTCATTCTTTATCAAATACTAGCTAAACCCGACCACGCTTTGCTGTGGCTCTGTCTGATATGAAATGAATGAGATAGTAAATAAAAGTATAGATTCACCAAGAAACACATCATTCAATTCAATACCCTGCCTTGCGTTGCTGTGTCTATGTGGAATAAAAAGAAAGAAAACAGATTTTTTTTTTTTACAGAAATCATTTTTTATTGTAAAACTAGTGAATTGACTACATTTTTGGTTTGTCCGTTTTTTGCATAAACCTATATATCTGACAGTTTACCGACTCTGGAGCATACGACGTATAAGTGCCCTTGATAGAAGCAATCGGTTTCTATTCGAACCGCACACTTGCAAATATTTCCCCTGTACTTTATTGATCATATCATGAATGCAAGATGCATTGGAAACTGAAGTTGTTAGTACTCGAACACCATGTTGGTCGGAATGAGTGATAGGCCTACTGCAAGCAAACACAGCTCAGCTTTCATTTCTTATACTGCTGAGGTGAAATTTATTTATTTTATTTATTTATTTACTGTATTTGTATACCGCCTTTCTCAGCCAATCGGCAACTCAAGGCGGTTTCCAACAAATCAATACATATAAAAACATTGTTGTTGTTCATTCGTTCAGTCGTCTCCGACTCTTCGTGACCTCATGGACCAGCCCACGCCAGAGCTCCCTGTCGGCCGTCAACACCCCCAGCTCCTTCAAGGTCAGTCCAGTCACTTCAAGGATGCCATTCATCCATCTTGCCCTTGGTCGGCCCCTCTTCCTTTTACCTTCCACTTTCCCCAGCATAATTGTCTTCTCTAGGCTTTGCTGTCTCCTCATGATGTAAAAACATAATACAGATTAAAACATTAAACAATATAAAACACCACAAAAGCAATAAAAACAACATCATTAGCATCTCATTATTATCAAGCATTGTCCAATTCCATTGTCAAATCGTTTGATTTCCTATATTAGCTACTCTGCATTTGTAAACGCTTGCTCGAACAGCCATGTTTTAACTTGCCTCCGAAATGTTAAGAGGGAGGGAGCAGATCTAATATCCCTAGGCAGGGTGTTCCATAGCCGAGGGGCCATCACTGAGAAGGCCCTGTCTCTCATCCTTGCCAAACGTACTTGATACGAAGGCGGGACCGAGAGCAGGGCCTCCCCAGATGATCTTAGAGTCCTCCCCAGACGATCTTAGAGTCCTTAGAGAAATGACAGTTGTGCTGTGATTGGTTGGTATTTCTTATACTGCTGAGGTAAAAGGAAAGTTGCACTGTGCTTGGTTGTTATTTCTTCTACTGCTGAGGTAAAATGAAATCTGATCAGTTATTGCTTATTATTTCTTTTACTGCTAAGGTAAATGGTAAGCTGTGCAGTGATTGGTTGCTAGAGTTCATATTTCATTTCTTATACTGCTGAGGCAAAATGAAAGCTAAGTTGTGAGTGGTTGCTTTGGGCATCACAGATTCCACTTTGTCTATAACTGGACTGCTAGTTTTACGCTAAATACATGCCTGTGTTCAAATGCCACGTTGTGTCAATACTTCGTTTTACTATAAAAACATGCACATATTGCAATGTAACGTTGTGTCGATATGTCGAGTCAATCTATCACCTATCTTTCAAGTTTTGTGAGCACAAACATGTGCAAGCTGAGTTTTTATATATAATGATGATAGACTAGTAGTCCCATTTTCACCATCCATATTGGTCAGTATTGATGTTGTGTTGAATTGGGGGAGTTGTTATTCAGCACATTTGGTGCATACCATAGTAGAGGTGACTATTGCATCTGTTTCCAAATATCAACCTGATGAATTCCCACCAAGATCCTGTTGTTCCATGCTCTTTCAAAGTTTTCCTCTCATGTTCTCATGTTTTACAAGTGATCTATTCGCTACTCTTCCTTTCCAAACAATACAAAAAACCCGGCAAGGGGTCCATAGCTTAAGGTGGAGATAAGACCGAGCTGTGCCCTGGATATTGCAAACAGGGCGAGCAGGTTTGATCTTACATAGTGCCACCTCCCATGATATTACATCAGACAAAAGATGAGGAGAGTGAGACACACATGGGCTCCCATGGAAGTAAATTGCAATTAAGAGAATCTCTAGTTACATCATGAAAAAGACACCTCAGCAGTCTTGAAGCAAGGGATATAGGTCACCCCTTCACTGCAGGCATGGCCGTCTTCAGGACTGCCAACAACTGCCTGGTGTGAGCACCTTTTGTGGTGCTAAGGCAAAGAGAACCAATATCCTCTTTGTCTCGTCAAATTGGACCAGGAAGCCTAAACTGCTCTGAATAGCCTTCTCCAAGTGAAGTGAACAACAGATCAAGTATATTTCTCCTTGGAAGTATCCCAGTGGTCTCACATTTAAATTTGCAATTCATATAGCCCATGTGACCCTGTGACATTGGTTACCATTCCCATGGTCTAGCACAGTGGTTCTCAACCTTCTTAATGCCGCGACCCCTTAGTACATGTCCTCATGTTGTGGTGACCCCCAACCATAATATTATTTTCGTTGCTGCTTCACAACTGTAATTTTGCTACTGTTATGAATGGTAATCTAAATATCTGATATGCCGGATGTATTTTCAGTCACTGGACCAAATTTGGCACAAATACCCAATACTCCCAAATTTGAATACTAGTGAGGTTGAGGGTGATTGATTTTGTCATTTGGTAATGCTGGAGTTGCTGGGATTTATAGTTCACCTAAAATCAAAGAGCCTTCTGAACTCCGCCAATGATGGAATTGAATCAAACTGGGCACACAGAATTCCCATGACCAAGAGAAAATACTGGGAAGGTCTGGTGGACATTGACCTTGAGTTTTTTGAAGTTGTAGTTCACCTACATCCAGAGAACACTGTGGACTCAAGCAATGATGGATCTGGATCAAACTTGGCACAAATACTCAATATGCCCAAATGTGTACACTGGTAGAGTTTGGAGAAAATAGGCCTTGCCATTTGGGAGTTGTAATTGTTGGGATTTATAGTTCACCCACAATAAAATAGCATTCTGAACCCCACCAATGATAGAATTGGACCAAACTTTCCACACAGAACCCCCATGACCAACAGAAAATACTATGTTTTCTGATGGTCTTTGGCGACCCCTCTGACATCCCCTTGCGACCCCCATGGGGGTCCCGACCCCCAGGTTGAGAAACACTGGTCTAGCACCATCAGCAACACCTATACAAAAAGGCAGATAGTTGAGCAGCAAAGCTCTGGCTTTGGCATGCAAATATTTCAATGACTTGGGGAGCCATAGGCATCTGACCCAGACATCTACACTGGCAGCACCAGAAGTCAAAGATAAGTTGAGATTAAAATAAATAAATCCTGACGCATCAGAGAACAGTTGCCTATCAATTATTTATGAAGACAATAATCAAAAGGGATATGCAGATCCAAGTTTCATTCCACCTTTGACATGGGGGCAAAAGGTACTTGACTGACATAGCACAGACATATTTCATCTACCTATCAAGCATTTAGCATGCTTTGTTGTATGATTAAGAATTAAACAGGAGTTTTATTTGTGAGCTGAGCATCTCTGAGGAATCACAGGGAATTCCCCTTAACATATTTGGTCTTCAGCATTTATGGTTGCCATATCACAGGTTGGCTGACATATCAGAGAATTCAAAACATTTGAATTTTGTGTGAGAGACGGCTCTTGTTCATTCCCAGGTGGTGCTGGGCTCTCCAGATCATTGCAAAAGTGTTGGAATTGTGTTGCATTTGAGTCACATTGACATCGAGCATGCCCCCCCCCCCCCTAACAAGGGATGGTGACTTATAGTTCTGCAAAGGAGAAAGGTACCAGACTGCACAATAGGGGTTAAGTCTTGGTCAATTTGCCAAGGTCTTAACAACAATGAGGACCCCATGAAACTTCGGGAATAGCTAGACCTTGGGGTCTCTGCCTCTCTTGGGAGCTGTAGTTCTCCAAGGAAGGGAAGCAAAGCTTGTTTCCAGAGACACCAGGTCCATTTGGGCCACTCAAGAACTCCTGCCAGGACCTTTGTGCAACACTCTTGCGTTTTAGCCATCCCCTATTGACACTCTTTCCCCCCACATAGACAAACCTTATGAAATCTTGCCTTTTATGAACTTTAGATGTATGAAATGTGTTTTCTGATTTCTTTGTGTGGCAGAAGCCTTTCCCCTTTTCTTCTGACCTTTGTTTCCCCTATATACATGAAGAAACTCCACCAAAGGGACTACAAAGCCCCAAACATTCCAGGAATTTTTTTATCCACAACTTCCTTTTGCATGAACAATAGCCTAGGCAGCTGGTGGCCCTCGGAGGAATTGCCCAGCTCTCACCATGCCCCTTTGGCAAAAATCTTAACCATATTTCCTCCTGAAGGACAAAAGGTCCTCGAAAAACCTTTTGCCTTTGCTCTGATTAACTCAGTTATCTCCACCAAGAAACAATTACCCCAGTCTACACATGTTGATAGATCAGGCTGGCTTGAGATTTCCCCTTTGTCTCACCGGCCACATGGCATTTCCTTTCCCAGATTCCTTTGTGCTCCCTCATCCCGCCTCCATCTCTCCTGATTTGCTGTCGCCAACAGGTGGCAGAGGTCTCCCCATTGGTTCCTACGGACCACTGGAGCTTCCTGACTGGTCCAGAGGCACCGGGGGCAGGGAACAACAGGGAAGCTGGGGCGGGGAGTTTGAACTCTGCAACTTTGAATTTGCTATAAATATGCCTCTGATCAATATACTGGTATGCTTGTGGGTGAGCTATCCCCGCATTTGCATCTGACTCAGCTGAATCGCTCATTAAACCTCAATGCCTCTTCTTCACCTTGGCAAGAGTCTCATTTCAATTATTAATATTAATAAAATTGCTGGAATCAGGCTTCTCTGACGGCTCGCCAAGGTCATAGACCCTCTTTGGTGGGGTCCCATGGGTCTCTCTTACTGGGGAGACCCTCCTAAGTCCGTATTGACTTCAACATCACTAGTGCACTGAGAAGGACCTGAGGAGAGAGATAGTGGGTGTGTGAGCTGTCAGAAATATTAAATATTAACTAGCTATTTTTAAATACAAAAGTGTGAGTCAAGCACTGAAAGGGTTAAATGAATGCAATGACTCAGCTGCAGTTCAATATAAGCAGGTATGCCTGTAGCTTAGAAGGGCCCCAGTGTGTTAGTAGGTCTCAGTATGAATAATAATAATAATAATAATAATAATAATAATAATAATACCTTTATTTTTATACCCCGCCACCCATCTCCCCTAGGGGACTCAGGGCGGCTTACAAGGGACAAGCCCAAAAAAACAATTAAAACACACAAGTAAAACACTTACCAATTAAAAACATCAGATTAAAAACAATACAACACAATTATACACAACATAAGAGCAATATGGCTGAGAAGGAAGAACATAGCTGAGGTACAAATTCAATGAGTGCAATACATTTTACAGGAGCGCAAGAAAAGTGCAACAAACCAGCAAAGGCTGATCTGGCCGGGGTGGTCCATGCCTTGGTCACCTCTAGATTGGACTACTGTAATGCACTCTACGTGGGGCTGCCCTTGAAAACGGCTCGGAAATTCCAACTGGTCCAATGGGCAGCGGCCAGGATGTTAACTGGTGCTCCTTACAGAGAGAGGTCAACCCTTCTGTTCAAGGAGCTCCACTGGCTGCCGTTTATTTTCCGAGCCCAATTTAAGGTGCAGGTGCTTACCTACAAAGCCCTAAACGGTTTGGGACCATCCTACCTGCGTGACCACATCTCCGTTTATGAACTCACTTCGTTCATCCGGAGAGGCCCTGCTCGTGATTCCACCTGTGTCGCAGGCGCGTTTGGTGGGGACGCGAGACAGGGCCTTTTCTGTGGTGGCCCCCGACTCTGGAACACCCTCCCCAAAGATCTTAGACAGGCCCCTATATTGGCAGTCTTCAGAAAGAACTTGAAGACCTGGCTGTTCCGATGTGCCTTTCCAGAATAGGAAAACTCCAATAACAAGTCCCAGGAGCACTTTATTAGAATTAGGATTGCTGCACACTGCACTTACCCTATAATCCCTATATATCAGCACTTTTAATTCTGTACCCATTACTCTGGCCCGGCCCAGTTTTATTGTGTCTTGGTGTATTGTTTATTGCTTGTTGTTTAATATTGCTTTAATTAAGTTCTTGTGGGGGTTTTTTGGGCTATATGGCCATGTTCTAGAGGTGTTTCTCCTGACGTTTCGCCTGCATCTATGGCAAGCATCCTCAGAGGTGAGGTCTGAGGATGCTTGCCATAGATGCAGGCGAAACGTCAGGAGAAATGCCTCTAGAACATGGCCATATAGCCCGAAAAAACCCACAAGAACTTAGTAATTCCAGCCATGAAAGCCTTCGACAATACATTGCTTCAATTGTTTTAATTTGCTTTAGGTTTTGTATTGTTATGTTGTGTTTTGAGGCCTTGGCCTTTGTAAGCCGCATCGAGTCCTTCGGGAGATGCTAGCAGGGTACAAATAAAGTTAATAATAATTAATAATAATAATAATAATAATAATAATAATAATAATAGATTGGGCGGGAGTAGGCCTCTATGTTAGTTCACCTCAGTGGGAGAAAGGCCTCAGTGTGAGGTGGGCCTCAGTGTGTTAGTAGGCCTCAGTTTGAAAAGGTCTGGTGTTAAGGCAGAAAGGTACAGCTGTAGGTATGCAGAAAGGTACAGCTATAGAAAAGGCAAGAAGCACAGCTTAGTTTTTACTAAAGCTGCTGGGGTTTGCATGTAGAAAAGAGAACGGATGGACTTGACCATATATGGGAGACAAAGACAGACTAAAGATGAGTTTTTTGTGAAAGGGTGAAAAATCGGTCATGAGACTTGCCAACTTTGCAGAAAGGAAATGGCCAAGGCTAAAGTTAGAACTTGCCAAGATTAGCAGATGTTTTCAGCTGTAGTTTGCATGTGTCCAAGAAGGGGCTTGCTTATTGCGAAGCGAAACTTAAAAATATATGAGCTAATTGCTTAATATAATTAATATTGACAGCTTTCTTAACCAATGATTTAATCTTCGGGGCGGCTCTTAAAGCCGAACCCCTTTTGATGTATAAAAGAACACTACCTTTGATGCTCGGGGGCTTTCCAAGAGACGCCATTTGTTGTGTCGGGAGAGCCACTAGCAGCTGCTATAAATAAACTTTGATATTCTTGCTGAACCCAGTTGGCCGTCTTTCCTGACTCATCTGCGTCCGCAATTTGAACTGAAACGGAGCATTTTTGGCTGAGCCTTTGAGCAATTGCTCAGAGAAAGAAAAAGCCTGCTTCATTTTTGGAGGTTCCACCGAGATTTGATTCAGACGGGCCGGAGTCGGGGGAGACGGATCTTGTTGGCAAGACGATTTTTGATCAGCATCAGGGGCGCGAGAGGCGATTGCCGTTAGCCGAGACAAAGGGGGCCCCCGACTAATAGCCGGCTGCGACACTCCCCTCTTCTGTCGGTGCTGCTTGATCAAGGTAAATCGCAACTCTTCGGGTTCTCAAGAAATCAACTGGGAGTGGAGGAGTGATAAGAAGGATCCAAAAGGAGGAAAGTCCGGGGGACGAAGGTTGTTCCAACGTCTACAGAGACCCGGCAAGTATAAGTGGTCAAGTAAGACACTAGGTAACACACACCAGCGCTGGGGGAAAGGGGGACCACTAAGTATCCCGTGGGGTAGTGGGAGGACGGGGCAAACCTTGCAGTTCCTAAAACGTGCCGTCGAGTGTCCGGGCGTCTAGGTCAAGGTTTGCTCCCCACTAGAGGCCATGGGTGGGAGGAACTCAAAGATGCTAGACAACTTTGACAAGTTTGTAGCTGCATCGAGTCAGGGAGATCCAGGGGATTTTAAGGACTACAGATTAAGGAATCTGTGCACAGGAGAATGGCCCACCTTTCCTTTTGGGTGGCCTGCAGAGGGGTCGTGAGACCTAAAGAAGATTAGGCAGGTGGAAAAATTTTGTGCTAACCATCATCTGGATCAATATACTTATATTGATGCCTGGGACAACGTGGTGACCCAAAATCCTGATTGGGTCCGGAAGTGTAAAAAGTGCAGTGTATGATGATAAGGAAGGAAGAAAGGAAAGTCAAGGTTAAGGTCCTTGCCCAGGAAGAAGAGCCGGCAGAAGAACATAGTTACCGGGGGCAGCGATATGCAATTCCCAATGCGCCCCCGCTAACAGTGGCTATGGGCACTAAAAGAGAGAATGTACAGAGAAGGTGTCAGGAGAAGAAGGAGGCGAAGGACGAGGTCAAGACAGAGGCAGAGAAAGAGATAGAGGATGTGGAAGAGGCAGTGGAGGCTACACTCCGCACCAGAAGAGGGAAGCAGTAGTGGCTGCAATAGCAGAAGAAGAATGGGAGGATGCGGAGGAAGAGGAATGAACCGACCAGGCTCTTGTTTTGCTGGACCCCGGGGAGCCGATGGTCACTATAGAAGTAGGGGACCAGCAAGTTGACTTTTTAGTGGACACTGGGGCAGAACGATCAGTGGTGAACAAACTTATTGGTCCTACCAGCACAGAAGTCACCAAAGTGGTGGGGCTGTCAGGAAAAATTCAGAAATGCCCTTTTCTACAGGAACGGACATGTAATCTGGCAGGCCATAATGTGAGTCATAAATTACTATATCACCCTGATTGCCCAGTGTCATTATTAGGAAGAGACATTTTGTCAAAATTAAGAGCACAAATCCAATTTTTAGACAATGGCCAAATGGAATTGACAATACCCATGGAAAAGGAATGGAGGATCGGGCTCCCAGACTTGGAGAAACCGTTTGACTTGTTCGTGTCTGAAAAGGAAGGAGTGGCTATAGGGGTGCTTACCCAGACATTAGGATCATGGCAGAGACCAGTGGCTTATTTGTCAAAACAGTTAGACACGGTAGCACAGGGAATGCCGCCCTGTCTTCGTGCAGTGGCAGCAGCAGTAGATTTGATAAAAGAAGCAAGTAAATTGACCATAGGACAGCCACTGGCCGTCAAAGTACCACACCATGTAAAGGCGCTGTTAGACACCAAGGGACCGCGCTGGCTCACAAATGAGAGACTGACAAAATATGAGGGGGTGTTGTGTGATAACCCGATGGTGACCCTAGAAACTTGTGCCACCTTAAATCCGGCCACCTTGTTGCCTGCCCCAGGAGAGGAAACAGTCCACCAGTGCATTCAGGTGATGGAACAGGTATATTCCAGCCGACCTGACTTAAAGGACGTACCAATGTCCAAGGCAGACATGACCCTGTTCACGGATGGCAGTAGCTTCATGGAGAACGGTGAGAGGCGTGCAGGATATGCGGTGGTACAGGGGGGGGGAGAGATTCTGGAAGCAGAGTCGCTCCCTCCGGGAACCTCCGCTCAACGGGCTGAATTGATAGCCCTCACCAGAGCACTGCAGTTGGCAAAGGGAAAACGGGTCAATGTCTACACGGACTCAAAGTACGCCTTTACTACGCTCCATGCCCATGGAGCTTTGTACAAGGAGCGGGGACTCCTTACGTCGGCTGGAAAGGGCGTTAAAAATGCAGCTGAGATTGTGGCCCTCCTGGAGGCGGTCTGGGACCCGGACAAAGTGGCTGTAATGCATTGCAAAGGACACCAAAGGGGAGAAGACCCAGTGACACAGGGTAATAGACTAGCTGATTTGGCCGCAAGAGAGGCAGCTAAGCACCCCCACAATAAGCAGCACCTGTTGGCTGTGACGGTAATAAGAGATCCCCCATTAGAAAAGTTTACATACACAAAAGAAGAGGAGAATTGGGCTTTGGGGGAAAAAGGAGAATGGAAGGGAGAGGTCATTGTGATGCCAGATAACCGCGTTTATGTCCCTAAGGATATGGCGTGGCACATAGTCCGACATATGCACTCCAACACACACCTGGGTAAGACAGCCTTAGCTAAGCTGCTAGAACGGCAAATGTACATTGATGGACTCCATAGCCTGACAGCAGCAGCAGCACACAGATGCTGGACATGCGCCAAAAATAATCCTCGAGAAGGACCCTTAAAGCCACCAGGAATTCAACACATAGGCAACGTCCCATTCGAGGCAATTTTGACTGATTTTACTGAGATGCCCCCGCAAAAGGGCTACAAATATTTGCTTGTTTTTGTGGACACCTACACCGGGTGGGTAGAGGCATACCCAACCCGAACTGAAAAGGCAGTAGAAGTTTCAAGAGCACTTTTGAAAGACATAATCCCCAGATTTGGAATACCATTAGAAATAGGGTCTGACAACGGTCCAGCTTATGTACACAAGGTGATTCAAGGACTGTGTCAAATATTGGGCACAAAATGGAAATTGCATTGCGCTTATAGGCCCCAGTCCTCAGCTAAAGTTGAGAGAATGAATCGGACTTTAAAGACCGCCATGTCAAAAATCTGTCAGGAGACAGGGCTGGGTTGGACTGTAATACTGCCCATGGTACTATTGAGAGTAAGGTGTACCCCTCACAAAAGAACAGGTCTGACCCCCTATGAGAGACTATATGGCAGACCACCATTAAATTTGAGGTCGATACTGGACAGAGGGGGAGACCAACATGTGATTGGAGATAAACAAACCATTCAACAAGTACAAGCCCTGGCTGGACAGATAAAACAAATTGCACAATATACTTCAGAGTTAAATCCACCCTATCCTACCACACCTTTGCATTGTTTCTCGCCAGGTGACGAGGTGCTTGTGAAAGAGTGGAAGATTGACCCACTAGGACCTAAGTGGAGAGGGCCCTATACTGTGCTGATATCAACCCCTACTGCCATTAAAGTGAAGAAGTTAAACCTTGGATACATTACACCCGTGCCAAGCTGGCACCCCCCATGTGGGAGATAAAAAAGGCAGATCAGAGTGACCTGAGACTCAGGATCGTCCGGCAACTCCCTGAGGGGTCAACAAGGCCATGAAGCTGACCTCTTCGGGAACAACAGATCGTCGCAGGTCAAGTATGACGCAGTGTGGCCCAACGAAAGCCCTATCTTGGAAGTGGTGGATAAAGATTATAATGGGGAGGAGGGAAAGATGCCCTAGAAAACCAATAGGAGTTCGAACGGTTTTTGGATATATGATGTTTATAAACATGATCACTATGATACAGGGAAATTGGCTAAAAGAGCATGCTAGATTCATGTTTGATCAGCATGGAAAAGATGTGACACTCCTATATGAACACCCAGAGAAAGTAGGTGACTTCTCTTTCCTCCCTACCCTAATAGCTGACCCCCAGGTGGTACTCGGGGGGTTGCAAGGAACTATTCAAAATCCCACCATATTTTCTCAGGTCCCCGATGGATTAAAACACATTAAATTTAGACGAATAAGATATACTGCCACCACGAGAGGAATGTGTTTTTGTTGTGCAAACAAGGGTACATGGAATCAAAAATGGAAAGGCTGGGAGCACAGAAAAGCCTTCCTAACAAGGTTGACAAATTACACTCACTGTCAGGACAAGTTTTATTTGTATGGAACCTATAACTCCACATATGTTAACAAACAAAATCTGGCCGACACGGACTGGAAAGAACTGTACCCTGAATACCCACTGTTTGAGTCAAATTACACATCCCTGAAAAATGGAGGCAGTATTTGTTCAGGATGGCATATTAGAGATCCCAATATGTGGTTTTTCTTTGATAAATGGGCAACCAATTTTCATCCAGGAGGAAACCAGTGTGTTGGGGTAGGATACCTGACATTCCCTGTACGAGTCCTTAAACACCCTAGGAGGCTTCAGAGATCTTTGAAAGCCATAGCACCCCTAGGACCTGAGTGCTCAGACGAAGTGATTATAGACTCACAACTGTCCGAAACTGGAGGCTCAAGGATAGGAGGAGGATTAATAACAGGGTTCCTAACCCTCGGGTCCTATCCTGGAATAATGGCCCAAGAAAACAGAAAGAGTATTATGGGACTCACATGTAGATTAGAGAAAAGCATAAATGCCACAGGAAAAATAGTTAGACAATTACAATCAGAAATTGAAGAACTAAGCCAAATGGCAATGCAACACAAGCTAGCCCTAGATTATTTGTTGGCAACAAAAGGAGGATTCTGTTCTATAATAAAGGGCCAGTGCGTGGTCCAATTTCATAATCTGAACCAAACAATTGAAGATGATTTGGAAAAATTGCAAGAGTTAATAAATCATAACGTAAAGGAAGATGGATGGCAACCTTTCTCATGGTTAACGTCTCTGCTTCCTTCAGCATCATGGCTTAGAGAAATAATACTTGTGATCATGCTATGCGGTTTTGTCTTTTTGTTGCTAATGTGCTGTTTTCCAATTTTGCTTCAAGTTTGCCAGAGATATATGCATCAGGCAGCTTCGGTAGAAAAGATAGCTCTCATTAAAAGGCATAATTGGAGAGATCCGTAATATCTAACCCTTGCTGATTTGCTCTCGCTTTTGTAAATCGCTTCGCAAAACAAAAACATGTGGGAATAAGGCAGAAAGGTACAGCTGTAGGTATGCAGAAAGGTACAGCTATAGAAAAGGCAAGAAGCACAGCTTAGTTTTTACTAAAGCTGCTGGGGTTTGCATGTAGAAAAGAGAACGGATGGACTTGACCATATATGGGAGACAAAGACAGACTAAAGATGAGTTTTTTGTGAAAGGGTGAAAAATCGGTCATGAGACTTGCCAACTTTGCAGAAAGGAAATGGCCAAGGCTAAAGTTAGAACTTGCCAAGATTAGCAGATGTTTTCAGCTGTAGTTTGCATGTGTCCAAGAAGGGGCTTGCTTATTGCGAAGCGAAACTTAAAAATATATGAGCTAATTGCTTAATATAATTAATATTGACAGCTTTCTTAACCAATGATTTAATCTTCGGGGCGGCTCTTAAAGCCGAACCCCTTTTGATGTATAAAAGAACACTACCTTTGATGCTCGGGGGCTTTCCAAGAGACGCCATTTGTTGTGTCGGGAGAGCCACTAGCAGCTGCTATAAATAAACTTTGATATTCTTGCTGAACCCAGTTGGCCGTCTTTCCTGACTCATCTGCGTCCGCAATTTGAACTGAAACGGAGCATTTTTGGCTGAGCCTTTGAGCAATTGCTCAGAGAAAGAAAAAGCCTGCTTCATTTTGAGAAGCTTCAGTGAGAGAAGCTCCAGGTTGAAGGCCTCATGTGTGAAGGCTGCTGTGTGTAAAAAGCTACTGTGTGAAGCCCCATTGTGAAGGCTCCTGTGTATAAAGCTACTGAGTGAAACTTCTGTGTAATTTCATTGTGAAAAGAGGCTCTGTGAAAGCAGAGCTGTTTACCTGCATACAGAGGCGGCCCTAGGTAATTTTCAATGGTAAGCATACAGTATTTTGCCCCCCACCCCACCCAACCAATCACTGTTATATATTTTCTGTTTGTCGTGGGAGTTCTGTGTGCCATATTTGGTTCAATTCCATCATTGGTGGAGTTCAGAATGCTCTTTGATTGTAGGTGAACTATACATCCCAGTAACTACAACTCGCATATGTCAAGGTCTATTTTGCCCCAAGAGCGCCTCAAGAGCGCCCCTGGGCAAAATCAACTCTACTGCAAAGGCTTACTTTGCGTAATGGGTTGAGCCGCCCTTGCCTGCATAAGAAAAAAGCCCAGGTGGAAGCAAAGAAAACCTTGTTCATGTTATTGAAACCTTGTTTTTGTAAATAATGCAACCATATTATTTTACTATAAAGAAAAGCCTCCTATGGATTAAGCAGCTGAGGGGGGAAAGGAAGGGGCCTGAGGTTGTTGGGTATTGTCAGAGTAGAAGTCCAAAACACCTGAAGGGCACAAGTTTGCCAATGTCTGCTTTATAATGATGTAGGGGCTCCATCCCAATCTCAGCTCTGGGACCTTAAAATCTTGGGGAAGGAGATGCTGCTAGCTCAGCAACCCTATAAGATTAACTAAACTCAACAACAATAACCTCTGTCGTCCCAAACCTTGCCTGATACCTTCTAAATTATCCAAGTCCAGTTATTCTTGACAATGAAAAATATTTACTCCAACCTCTTTAGACAGTTTCAGGTTGGAAGAGGCTGGTGTGCTCTTGTTTGCCAGCCATGAGAGACGTCCCAATGGTCCATAGAAATCTTGATGATGCTTAAAGTATCCGCTGGGACCCAAGTGTTGTGAAAGATGTGCTAGCAGAAGTATGTAGGCCACCATGGAGAAACCCCAGGGACCTCTATTCTCATTGTTCAACCACATTCAGTCTGTGCCACACCTCACAAAGGCACAATGGAAGTCATGCTGGTTCGGAGCATACCAAGTTGGCCAACACTGTCTCAGCCCCACCCTTCCCCTGACTAATTACAGGCTGTTTGTCATTTGTACCGACAAGTGCTCAAAGTAAACTGCATATGTCAGCACGAACATCATGCTTAAATCCAGGCTTGTCCCAATCCCATGTAAATTACCCTTTCCCCAAACTCCTCTGACCTCTGTTTCTCAACTTTCCTAATGCCGCAATCCCTTAATACAGTTCCTCATGTTGTGGTGACCCCCAACCAGAACATTTTCATTGCTACTTCATAACTGTAATTTTGCTACCGTTATGAATTGTAATGTAAATATCTGATATACAGGATGCATTTTCATTCATTGGACCAAATTTGGCACAAATACCCAATACGCCCAAATTTGAACCAAGTCTGACTTGGCCACGGTGGTACACGCTTTGGTTACATCCCGTTTATACTACTGCAACGCTCTCTATGTGGGGTTGCCTCTGAAGACTGCCCAGAAGCTGCAGCTAGTCCAACGCTCGGCAGCCAGACTACTAACGGGTGCTGGGTACAGGGAGCACACCACTCCACTGTTACACCAGCTC
Organism: Anolis sagrei; assembly: GCF_037176765.1. Lineage (NCBI taxonomy): Eukaryota > Metazoa > Chordata > Lepidosauria > Squamata > Anolidae > Anolis > Anolis sagrei. The sequence goes on from NC_090034.1 coordinate 72,795,473, forward strand.
CACTGGCTGCCAATTAGCTTCCGAGCACAATTCAAAGTGCTGTTACTAACCTATAAAGCCCTAAACGACTCCGGCCCTGTTTACCTCTCCGAACGTATTCTCCCCTATGAACCATCAAGATGATTAAGATCGTCTGGAGAGGCCCTGCTCTCGGTCCCACCGGCCTCGCAAGCTCGTCTGGTGGGGACGAGGGACAGGGCCTTCTCGGTGGTGGCCCCTCGACTCTGGAACTCTCTCCCACTGGAGATCAGAACCGCCCTTTCTATCCTGACATTTAGGAAACAGTTGAAGACTTGGTTATGGAGACAGGCATTCGACGAGTGAGCCAACACCCTGAGATATGGATGGAGGATGATGAGCAACGATTTTAGTGCGACGACTGACCATTATAGTTACTGATTGTAATTGCTGTTTTAATGTTTTACTGTAATATGTATTATGATGTTTTATTGATTGTATGTGATATTATGGTTGGAAACCGTTCTAAGTCCCTCAAGAGAGGTGAGAAGGCCGGTATACAAAACTTTTAAATAAAATAAAATAAATAAAGCTTCAGTTGAGACACTTTTTCCCCATGATAAGTCTTCTAGGAGTGGATTTCCCTTCCGTAGGGAAGATTTCTCTCACCTCCTTTTGTCTCAGCCCCGTTCTTAACTATGAGTTGTTTGTAAGTTGAATGTTTGTAAGTCAGGGACTGCCTGTATTGCAGGAGTTTTTTTTTGTTGTGTCAGGAGCGACTTGAGAAACTGCAAGTTGCTTCTGGTGTGAGAGATAGGCCGTCTGCAAGGACGTTGCCAGGGGACGCCCAGATGATTTGATGTTTTATCATCCTTGTGGGAGGCTTCTCTCATGTCCCCGCATGAGGAGCTGGAGCTGATAGAGGGAACTCATCTGCCTCTCCCCAGATTCGAACTTGCGACCTGTCGGTCTTCAGTCCTGCCACCACAGGGGTTTAACCCACTATGCCACCGGGGGCTCTCATGAGGGCTCTCATGGTAGAGTACTTTGAATGCTAGAATAAGACACTGGAGGCTGGTGTTCATTCCAACTCCCACTCAGCCATATAAACCTACTGGGTGATCATAGGCAAGGCACACCCTTTCGGGCTCAGAGGAAGACATTCGCAAACCCCATCTGAATCAATCTTGCCAAGATAAAAACGAGAGTAGGGTTGCCTTCAGCTGAAATTAACTTGAATACAGATAGCAATAATTAAGTAGAGAATATTGGGGAATCTTTCAAATACCTTTCTCTTTCTCTTTTTTTAATTATTATTTTAATTTATTTATGGTGCACACTGGAAACAAAACTGACACCAGAAAAAACAGAAAAAAGAAAAAAAGATATACAAAAGAATGGTATACAGTCAGTGCTTGTTAAACATATGAAAAATCAACTTTGATTGTACAGTTATTGTACCTTGGCTTTTATTGTCCCTCTAACACCACACCTGTGAACCCAACCCCCATGACCTCTGACACCACTCAAAATGGATCACATAACTAATCCACAACTACCCACATGTCTTCTTTCACTAAATTCCCTTTATGGCGATCTTCAAATCTACTTTTGTCTTCTTTTCGAGATATTCAATTGGCAACCTTCATTATTTCCTCTTCTGCTGCTATTTGTCAGTTTGGCCATTTGGATTTTTCTGTCGTTCATCCCTGTGTGTTTCTTGGACACAAGCACATCACATTTCTTATCTCGGCACAGTTCATAGAGCAGTTGTTCTTTGGCAGTTGACATGCCTTCAATGTTGATTGAGATTATTGACATGGTTGGTCCTGAAAAGGTCCGTTGGTTGGTTTGCTTGTTTGGTTGCATGCTGCAAGTTGCTTCCGGTTGCTTCTGGAGTGAGAGAATCAGCCGTCTACAAAGACATTGTCCAGGGGATGCCCGGATATCTTGCAATCCTGCGGGGAGGCTTCTCTCATGTCCCATGGCCATTTGGAAGTAATCTACTAATTTATCTCTCCAATCCTTAATAGTTAACTCTTATTCCCCCTTCCATGTTTTCGCTATTATTAGTCTTGCAGCAACAAAGCATTACTGTGTTCTGTTGTGCGCTGGGCCTGTAAATAGTTGTCTTTAAAACAGGACGTGCAACCTTTGCCTAACGGGAAGCCAGGGGGCCTAAAGAGAAGTTCTCAGAGGTTTCCACCACAAACAGTCTTTCGATGGTTTGAGAAGTACAACAAAGTCTTTTATTAATGAACAATCAAACAGAAACTTCTCTTGTCTTCAGTAAAGTTAAGTAAATGATTCCAAGCTTTTGGGCAACTGGTGAATTCCTAATCTTGCCCACGAAGGATAGGCAACTATCTTCAATAACTTCTTCTTTAAAGGAAAATCCCCTTTTTAACTTCTCCCAGGCTGACTGAATCTTAAACCTAACTGATGTGGGCACCACTACCGGGTTGAACTGTGTCTTAAAGCAAGGCCTGTAGTCTCTTCAGCTGGAGTTCTTTGATCTTTAGGGCTGTTTCCCTGGAAAGTCTTTGGAGACTCTTTTCCTTCTGTTTCTGTTGGAATTGCTGTAACCCTAGAAATTCTTAAAGGTTGAAGCTTTTGTACAGGAAACGTTTACACACGTCCTGTACATTGGCTAACCTAGCTGAGACTAACTAAAAAAATGGCTCCCATTCCTTCCCAATTGCCCTGAGCAAGGGGCGGGACCAAAACTTAATGATGATGGACAGGTGGCTTGCCTTGTAACTGTAAGCAAAAGAAGCCACCTATCTGCAGAGTCCCTGAAACCTAGGACTGCAAACAAACATTTAATGTAAAGCAAACAAAATTGGAGCTCCTGGTACAGCTGTACCAGAACAACTGACAGATATCTTCATAGCCTGCGCTAATACACCTTCTGAATATTCCTAATAAGCACATTTCTGGGTTTTTCTTGACTTTTTGTTAATCATTTTGTTTGTTTGTTTCACCACTTTTTCCCATAATTCTTTAACTATGTTACAGGTCCACCAAACGTGGAAAAAAGAACACTTCACCTTCTTACGTCTCCAGGAAGCCCCTCGTCCTGTTTTCTCTATTTTAGCCAGTAACTCTGGAGTTATGTAGGTTCTGTAAAACATTTTAAACATATTTTCTCTTCTCCCTTGTATTCACCACAAAACCCCTGGATGGCCTTGGTTAGTGTTGCCCTCAGACTGCTGTACCTTGCAGGGTTACTGTGGTGGTGAGCACAGGTGTCCTATACCCTGACCCCTGTGAATGTGGTGGGCTGATGGTACACACATTGGGCAAAAAGCAGGATAGAAAGTGACTAATGTATAAGTACCAGACACAGCAGTCATTCGTGCCATCTGTAACCCAATGAGTGAACACAGTGAGAATTCTGTTGAGATCCTGCCCCGCCTTGCAGGACTGCTGGTTGCTGGAGTTGCTTGAGGCAACAGAAGGACTACCCGCAAGTGGAAGGCAGGCCTTAACAAATGTCTAGTAATAGTAACTGTATATCAGGTACAAAAACACACCCAGTAAGCAACTGGGTGCAAAAGTAATCTACTTCCCACCAACATTTTGCCAAAGCTGTTAACATAAAATAAGTCTCTTAATTACAAAACTTTGATTTCTATAATTTATTTATGTATTTATTTACAGTATATTATATTCCACCCTTCTCACCCCGCAGGGGACTCAGGGCGGATTACAATGCACATATACATGGCAAACATTCAATGCCATTAGACATACAACATACATAGAGGCAATTTAACATTCCAGCTTTCCGGCTTCATGAGGGTATGCTCGATTCTGGCCACAGGGGGAGCTGCTGCTTCACCGTGTACTTGTGACACCGAGTCCTTGATAGAGCACTTCCTCATTCTTACACATGCTGCTGAAAGGTTTTATGGTGTTGTAAATTAGTTAAATTAGCCTTGACAGATGCAACTGTCTTTCAGGCTGCAAAGCTCAACAGCAAGCTAGACTATTAATGTTTGGGAGCTCACTCTGACCTGGGCTGGCTTTGCTCATGACCTCTCAGTCAGTAGTGATCTAATGCAGCTGGCTACTAACTAGCTGCACCACAAGCCTGGTCTCATGGGTGAAACGTTTGATTTCTCTCTTGTTCAAGTCAGAGTGTAAACCATACCAACGGGAAATGCCTCTTCTCAAATTGAAGGCATTAATAAAACACCTTGTTTCAAAAATATGTTTTAAATGTATAATTCTTGTTGCACAATGGATGATGAGGAGTAGCTTCTTTTCAAGTTGATGAAACAAGTCAAACCTAAGTGTTAATAGATCTTGGGCAAGTTATCTTTATTGACTACAAGTTCCAGAATACCTTAGGTAGCATGAACAGATTTAGTTTCATTCACCTGACTAAATTTGGCACAAATACCCGATACGTCCAAATTTGGGGGGATTTATTTTGTCATTTGGGAGTTGTAGTTGCTGGGATTTATAGTTAACCTACAATCAAAGGGCATTCTGAACTCCACCAGTGATGGAATTGAACCAAACTTGGCACACAGAACTCCCGTGGCCAACAGAAAATGCTGGAAGGCTTTGGTGGGCATTGACCTTGAATTTTGGAGTTGTAGTTCACCTACATCCAGAGAGCACTGTGGACTCAAACAATGATGGATCCGGAGCAAACTTGGCTGGAATACTCAATATGTTCAAATGTGAACACTGGTGGAGTTTGGGGAAAATAGACTTGGGAGTTGTAGATGCTGGGATTTATAGTTCTCCTATAATCAAAGAGCATTCTGAACCCCACCAACAATAAAATTGGACCAAACTTCCCACACAGAACCCCCATGGCTAACAAAAAATACTGTGTTTTCTGATGTTTTTCGGAGACCTTTTTAACACCCCCCTCACAACCCCCCCAAGGGTCCCGGCCCCCATCTTGAGAATTCTGGACCATATCTTATTGCACTGTGTAATAGTCACACTTCTTATCCACTTCTTTTTTGGATGAAAAGGGTGTGTGTGACTGTTATGCGGTGAATGGATGAATTATTCTGATTTCCACTATGGCTTACAAACCTCTTCCATCATGTCCCAGGTTGCATTGGTTTGGAAGGAGCCCAGCAAGCAAGGTGTGGCTGTGAGTCATAGAATCACAGAATAATGAAGTTGGAAGAGATCACAGGGGCTATCCATTCCAACTCCCTGTCATGCAAGAAAAGCACAATCAAAGCACTCCTGACAGAGGGCCATCCAGCCTCTGTTTAAAAACCAAAGAAGGAGCATCCACCATACTCAGAGGCAGAGAGTTCCACTGTTTAACAACTTTTATGGTCAGGAAGTGCTTCCTAATGTTTAGGTGTCATTTGTACCCATTGCTCCAAGGCTCCAGGGCAGCAGAAAACATCCCTCTGACAGCCTTTCAAATATTTAAATCAGCACAAAATTCTGAACTACCGTATTTTATTGCATAATAGTTGCCATCGCATAATAGTTGCACCCTCATGTTCAGAGTGGCAAAAATAGAATTTTAGTATTCCTTGCATAATAGTCGCTCTTTTAGTTCACTTGCCTGGGTGAGAGAGTAAAGGGTGAGACTTCCCTGCACATCTGCCCTTTTGGTGCTACAGGGATTTCCTCAGCTGCTGGTCAAATAAATGTCGTAGTGCCAAGGAAAGGGGACAAGTTCACAGTGGAGTGAAAATTCACATTCCTACATACCCAACTCTTTTCCAGCTAAGTGGCTTCACTCGGCTGCTGACCAAGTAAAGCCCGGTAGCGCCAAAAAGGCAGATGCACGGGGGAGTCGCACCCATCAATCACTCGTCCAGGTGAGTCAACAAAGTGTGCAACCATTATGCAAGGAATACTAACATTCAGATCTGGCCACAGTGGTCCACGCTCTTGTTACATCCCAAATAGATTACTGCAACGCACTCTATGTGGGGTTGCCTTTGAAGACTTTTCGGAAACTTCAGTTAGTCCAACGGGCGGCGGCTAGATTACTCACCGGAGCGTCATACAGGGAACATACCACCCCTCTGTTATGTCAGCTCCACTGGCTGCCGATCCAGTTCCAAGCACAATTCAAAGTGCTGGTTTTGACCTACAAAACCCTATACCAGTGTTTCTCAACCTGGGGGTCGGGACCCCTGCGGGGGTTGCCAGGGAGTGTCAGAGGGGTCTCCAAAGACCATCAGAAAACACAGTATTTTCTGTTGGTCATGGGAGTTCTGTATGGGAAGTTTGGTCCAATTTAATTATTGGTGGGGTTCAGAATGCTCTTTGATTGTAGGTGAACTATAAATCCCAGCAACTACAACTCACAAATGTCAAGGTCTATCCCCCCCCCCCCCAAACTCCACCAGTGTTCACCTTTGGGCATGTTGAGTATTCATGTCAAGTTTGGTCCAGATCCATCAATGTTTGAGACCACAGTGCTCTCTGGATGTAGGTGAACTACAACACCAAACTCAAGGTCAATGCCCACCAAACCCTTCCCGAGTTTTCTGTTGGCCATGGTAGTTTTGTGTGCCAAGTTTGGCCCAATTCCGTTGTTGCTGGAGTTCAGAATGCTCTTTGATTGTAGGTGAATCCCAGCAACTACAACTCCCACATGACAAAATCAATCCCCCCCCAACCCCACCACTATTCAAATTTGGGCATATTGGGTATTTGTGCCAAATTTGGTCCAGTGAATGGAAATACATCCTGCTTATCAGATAATTGCATTACAATTAATAACAGGAACAAAATTACAGTTATGAAGTAGCAAAATAATGTTATGGTTGGGGGTCACCACAACAGGAGGAAATGTATTAAAGGGGTCACGGCATTAGGAAGGTTGAGAAACACTGCCCTATACGGTTCCGGCCCAGCGTACTCTTTCCGAACGTGCCACCTCGGAGTTTAAGATCTTCTGAGGAGGCCCTGCCCTCGGCCCCACCTCTATCACAAGTGAGGTTGGTGGGGACGAGGGACACGGCCTTCTCGGTGGTGGCCCCTCGCCTGTGGAATTGGCTTCCCGGGGAAATTAGGTCATCGACATCCCTCCTCTCTTTTAGAAGGAAACTAAAAACATGGATATGGGACCAGGCCTTTGGGTAACCTGGTAGACAGACAAATGACAATGACGACTAGAACTGGATAGGATTATGACAATGCAGAATGAACTTACGGATTTTGAGCTTGGCGAACGTTGATCACTAGATTGGTTTTCATTAGTTGTACTGTATAACTGGATTATTTTAATTGATTTATAATTGTTGCTGCTATGTATTTTATCTTACTATGTGTATTGCTGGCATCGAATTGTGCCTTTTGTAAGCCGCCCTGAGTGCCCCCTTCGGGGGTTGAGAAGGGCGGGGTAGAAATACTCGAAATAAATAACATTCCAAGTTTGCCACTCCAGAAATGGGGGTGCAACTATTATGTGATGAAATACGGTCGTTCAGAATTTTGTGCTGATTTGACTCACAGCCACACCTTGCTTTCTGGGATCCTTCCAAACCAATGCAACTAGGGACATGATCAAAGAGGTGTGTAGGCCATAATGGAAATCAGAATCTTTCATCCATCCCAAACCAAGCACAAACAAGGGCCAAAGGTTTGCCAGCGAGACATGCCTCTGAGTACAAAGGGGGCCAGGATGCAGACACAGGGCAGCAGTTGACAATGAAAGGTGGGTGTGACGCAGTCTCCCTGAGAGCTGGGCACACACCCAGGCGCAGGCAGAGCCAGCTGGGAAGGCTTAGCGGCACACCCTTTGCTCAGCCACACTCTCGCTGTAGCTGTCTCTTGTCATCTCACCCCTTCTTATTAGACCATCTATCATGGAAGGAGCCCCCGGTGGCGCAGTGGGTTAAACCCCTGTGCCGGCAGGTTGCAGGTTCGAATCCGGGGAGAGCGCGGATGAGCTCCCTCTTTCAGCTCCAGCTCCACATGTGGGGACACGAGAGAAGCCTCCCACACAGGTGGTAAAAATATTTAAAAAACCAAAAAACATCCTGGCGTTCCCTGGGCAACGTCCTTGCAGACGGCCAATTCTCTCACACCAGAAGCGACTTGCAGTTTCTCAAGTCGCTCCTGACACGAAAAAAAAAATCTATCATGGAACCTTCCAAATACTTTTCCCATGATTTTCCTATTGAACCCTAACTATTCCTACGCATTGCGAACCCACAAAGCTATTCCTTCTTTTATCTACTCCAGTGGCGCAATGGGTTAAACCCTTGTGCAGACAGGACTGCCAACGGTCAGGCAGTTGGGGAGAGTGGGTTGAGCTCCCTCCGTCAGCTCCAGCTCCCCATGTGGGAATATAAGAGAAGCCTCCCATAAGGATGGTAAAACATCAAACATCCGGGCATCCCCGGGGCAACGTCCTTGCAGACAGCCAATTCTCTCACACCAGAAGCGACTTGCAATTTTCAAGTCGCTCTTGACACACACACACACACACACACAAACTACCCTTATTGCCTGAGTAGTATAATGTAGTAGGTTTGGAAATAAAAGAGAAAACATTTTAAATATTTCCACAAATATTTTAATGTAAGCTTTATTTTGGTACAAGAAAATATTGGATATTATTATTATTAATTATTATTAAACTTTATTTGTACCCCGCTAGCACCTCCCGAAGGACTCAATGCGGCTTACAAAGGCCAAGGCCTCAATACACAACACAACAATAAACTTAAAGCAAAATTAAAACAATTAAAGCAGTATAATCACAAACATTTATTTTGATACAAGAAAATGTGGGATTCAGGCCTAAAATGATAATGCAAAGATACAGAATGGGGGACAATGCCTGGCTCGAGAGCAGTAAGTATGAAAAAGATCTTGGGGTCCTTGTGGACAACAAGTTAAACATGAGCCATCAATGTGATGCGGCGGCAAAAAAACCAATGGGATTTTGGCCTGCATCAATAGGAGCATAGTGTCTAGAGATCCAAGGAAGTCATGCTACCCCTCTATTCCGCCTTGGTTAGACCACACCTGGAATATTGTGTCCAATTCTGGGCACCACAATTCAAGAGAGATATTGACAAGCTGGAATGTGTCCAGAGGAGGGCGACTAAAATGATCAAGGGTCTGGAGAACAAGCCCTATGAGGAGCGGCTTTAAGAGCTGGGCATGTTTAGCCTGAGGAAGAGAAGGCTGAGAGGAGACATGATGAGGGCCATGTATAAATGTGTGAGAGGAAGTCATAGGGAGGAGGGAGCAAGCTTGTTTTCTGCTTCCCTGGAGCAAGGGAGCAATGGCTTCAAACTACAAGAAAGGATATTCCATCTGAACATGAGGAAGAACTTCCTGACTGTGAGAGCCGTTCAGCAGTGGAACTCTCTGCCCTGGAATGTGGCGGAGGCTCCTTCTTTGGAAGCTTTTAAACAGAGGCTGGATGGCCATCTGTCGGGGTTGCTTTGAATGCAATTTTCCTGCTTCTTGGCATTTTTTCTCAAAGCCATAATGTCAGGAATATTAAATATTAACTGGGTATTTTTGATTACAAAAGTGTGAATCGAGCACTGAAAGAGTGAGTAGGCCGAAGCCTGTTAGAGTGAATGGGCCAAAGCTAGCATCACCCTGAGGAGAGTGAGTAGGCCGAAGCCTGTTAAGAGTGAGTTTGCCTCAGTGAGGGAAGTCCTCAGTCTGTGTGAGGTTAAACCTCTGTAAGTGAGAGAAGCCTAGTGAGGGAGCTCCAGTACGAAGGCTGCTGCATGTAAAGCTACTATATATTTGTTTAATTGTGGAAACCTTGTTATTGTAAACAGTGCAACTATATTATTTTGCTACAAAAAAAAGCTTAAGCAGAAAAGTAAAGGGAAAGGGAAAAGGGGCCTGAGGTTGTTAGGAATTGTGGGAGTTGAAGTCCAAAGCACCTGGGCTGAAGTTTGCCCATGCTTGGATTATCTGATCATAAACTACAGAAATATAGTTATTTAATCTGTTTTCTAGCATCAGTGATGCTGAGATTCCAGAAGTCAGGGGTGACTAAAGTTCCCACTGGTTGCTATCAGGTCTTCGATGTCTTACTCATCTAATTGTCATTCCTACTGGTTGGACAAACATAGTATAGAATTTAAATGTTTCATTTTGATTTACCTTGTTTTTAATAATTCCATATACTTTATTTAACAGCGATCAATCCTCTATTTGAAGGTGTCTTATCTTTACAAAGCTCTCTAGTTTAAGTTGACTTAATATATATACTCGAGTATAAGCCTAGTTTTTCAGCCCTTTTTTTAGGCTGGAAAAGTCTCCATCAAGCTGGAAAAGACTCCAGCTTATACTTGAGTCAAGGTTATTTATTATTTTAGTCTGTTATTATTATTATTATTATTACATTTATTATTTTACTTTATTATTATAGAATCATAGAATCATAGAATCAAAGAGTTGGAAGAGACCTCATGGGCCATCCAGTCCAACCCCCTGCCAAGAAGCAGGAATATTGCATTCAAATCACCCCTGACAGATGGCCATCCAGCCTCTGTTTAAAAGCTTCCAAAGAAGGAGCCTCCACCACACTCTGGGGCAGAGAGTTCCACTGCTGAACGGCTCTCACAGTCAGGAAGTTCTTCCTAATGTTCAGATGGAATCTCCTCTCTTGTAGTTTGAAGCCATTGTTCCGCGTCCTAGTCTCCAAGGAAGCAGAAAACAAGCTTGCTCCCTCCTCCCTGTGGCTTCCTCTCACATATTTATACATGGCTATCATATCTCCTCTCAGCCTTCTCTTCTTCAGGCTAAACATGCCCAGTTCCCTAAGCCGCTCCTCATATGGCTTGTTCTCCAGACCCTTGATCATTTTAGTCGCCCTCCTTGTTGCTATTACATTTATTGTTGTTATTTTTCTCTATTTATTATTATTACTATTCCATTTATTATTATTATTATTATTATTATTATTATTATTAAACTTTATTTGTACCCCGCTAGCATCTCCCAAGGGCCCCCCGGTGGCGCAGTGGGTTAAAGCATTGAGCTGCTGAGCTTGTTGATCGAAAGGTCGCAGGTTCGATTCTGGGGAGCGGCGTGAGCTTCCGCTGTCAGCCCTAGCTTCTGCCAACCTAGCAGTTCGAAAACATGCAATAGGTACCGCTCCGGCGGGAAGGTAACGGCGCTCCATGAGTCATGCCGGCCACATGACCTTGGAGGTGTCTACGGACAACGCTGGCTCTTCAGCTTAGAAATGGAGATGAGCACCACACCCCAGAGTCAGACATGACTGGACTTAATGTCAGGGGACTACCTTTACCTTTACCTAGCATCTCCCAAAGGATTCGATGCGGCTTACACAGGCCAAGGCCTCAACAACACAATATAACAATACAATCAGCAAATCAGACAATTATTCTTTGACTTTATTTTTGTTGTTATTATTATATTTATTATTTTACTCTCTTTATTACTATTGGAAGGATAAATAAACAAATTTATCCTTCCAATAGTAATAAAGAGAGTAAAATATTCGGCCTTGGCCTCCCAGCGCCTGATAGTGTTCGGAGATTTTAACATCCATGCTGAAACCACTTTGACTGGAGCAGCTCAGGACTTCATGGCCGCCATGACGACCATGGGGCTCTCACAAGTTATATCTGGACCTACCCATCAGGCTGGGCATACACTCGACCTCGTTTTTGTGGCAGACAACGAAATGATCAGAGTGGAAGAACAAAACATCCTTCCTTTGTCATGGTCTGATCATTATCTGATCAGTTTTAGACTGGCTGCGACCTTTAACCTCCACAGGGGTGGAGGACAAATTAAGATGGTCCGCCCCAGGAGACTGATGGATCCAGATGGTTTCCTGAGGAATCTTGGGGTTTTTCCTGCCATGGAGCCTGGCGATCCTGTCGACGCCTTGGTTGATCTCTATAACAGGGAGATGACCAGGGCGATAGAGACGATCGCTCCCGAACGCCCCATCTCGTTGCGTCGAGACACGCCATCTCCCTGGTTCACTGAGGAGTTGACCGTGATGAAACACACGAGAAGGGGGCTAGAGCGCAAATGGAGGAAATCTCGAGACGTGTCTGACCAAACACGGGCTAAAGCCTCTCTTAAGGCGTATACCGTGGCTATACGAGTAGCCAGGGAGTCTTTCACGACTATCCGTATAGCGTCTGCAGCAAATAAATCGTTGGAGCTGTTTCGGGTCGTCGGGGAACTCCTTCACCCACCGGTGGTGGAGGAGACCTTTGATGACCCAGCAACTCGGTGTTGCGAGTTCACACACCATTTTGCAGACAAAGTTGCTCAGATACGTCTTGAGCTGGACTCCAATTTCATCACAGTTCCAGGGGAGGTGATTGAGGCATCTGCTTGTCCAACTTTGTGGGATTCTTTTAGGCTTGTTCTTCCTGAGACCGTGGGGAGGTCCTTGGTGCTGTGAGGGCGACCACGTCGGCTCTAGACCCTTGCCCGTCTTGGCTAATTAAATCGGCCAGGGAGGGGTTGGTAGAGTGGTTTGTGTTGATCATTAATGCATCATTGGAGCAGGGGGTTTTTCCATCTCAACTGAAACAAGCGGTGGTTCGTCCACTTCTTAAAAAGGTTTCCCTTCACTCCACGGTGCTGAACAACTTCAGACCAATCTCCAACCTCCCTTTCTTGAGAAAGGTGTTGGAGCAGGTGGTCGCCTCCCAGCTCCAGGGTTTCCTAGATGACAACAACTACCTAGATCAGTCACAGTCTGGTTTCAGGCCTGGCCACGGCACCGAGATGGCCTTGGTCGCCTTGGTGGATGACCTCCATAGAGAGCTGGACAGGGGGAGTGCGACTCTGCTGGTTCTCTTGGACATCTCAGCGGCTTTCAATACCATCGATCATGGTATCCTTCTGGGACGACTCTCTGGGATGGGTCTTGGGGGCACGGTTTTGTCGTGGCTCCGGTCCTTCCTGGAGGGTCGATCCCAGATTGTGAAGCTGGGAGATGCCTGCTCGGACCCCTGGCCTTTGACCTGTGGGGTCCTGCAAGACTCTATTTTGTCTCCCATGCTTTTTAACATCTACATGAAACTGCTGGGAGAGGTCATCCGGAGTTTTGGAGTTAGGTGCCATCTCTACGCAGATGACACACAACTCTACTACTCTTTTCCACCTAATTCCAAGGAGGCCCCTCGAGTGCTGGACGAGTGCCTGGCCGCTGTGGCTATCTGGATGAGGAAGAACAAGCTGAAGATCAATCCCGACAAGACAGAGGTCCTCCTGGTCAATCGTAAACTGGATCGGGGTATAGGATGGCAACCTGTGCTGGACGGGGTTACACTCCCCCTGAAGACACAGGTCCGCAGCTTGAGAGTCCTCTTGGATTCATCACTTATGCTTGAGGCTCAGGCGTCGGCGGTGTCCGGGAGGGCTTTTGCACAACTAAAACTTGTGCGCCAGCTGCAACCGTACCTCGCAAAGGTTGATTTGGCCAGGGTGGTCCATGCCTTGGTTACCTCTAGATTGGATTACTGTAATGCGCTCTACGTGGGGCTGCCCTTGAAGACGGCTCGGAAATTCCAACTGGTCCAACGGGCGGCGGCCAGTATGCTAACTGGTGCTCCTTACAGAGAGAGGTCAACCCTCCTGTTTAAGGAGCTCCATTGGCTGCCGTTTACCTACCGAACCCAATTCAAGGTGCAGGTGCTTACCTACAAAGCCCTAAACGGTTTGGGACCTGCCTACCGGCGTGACCGCGTCTCCGTTTATGAACCCACGCGTTCCCTTCGTTCATCCAGAGAGGCACTGCTAGCGATCCCACCTGCGTCACAGGCGCGTTTGGTGGGGATGAGGGACAGGGCCTTCTCTGTGGTTGCCCCTCAACTCTGGAACACCCTCCCCAAAGATATTAGACTAGCACCCACGTTGGCAGTCTTTAGGAAGAACTTGAAGAGTTGGCTATTCCGACGTGCCTTTCCAGAATAGGACAATCCCCAGCACTATGTCCCCAGAAGCAACTTATTTGAGTTTAAGACTCTCTGCACATTGCACTCACCCAGAATTCCAACATACCATCTGTCACACCCAGCACTTTTTAACCTGTACCCATCAATGGCCCGGCCCTGGTTTTATTGCGTAATAGTGTAATATTTTGTTATTGCTTATGTTTTTAATTTGCTTTGTATCGTGTTGTTATTGTTTGCTGTTGTTGTGTTGAGGCCTTGGCCTTTGTAAGCCGCATCGAGTCCTTCGGGAGATGCTAGCAGGGTACAAATAAAGTTTAATAATTATTATTATTATTATCAATAAAAATTCACATTGAAGAAGGCTAGAATAATGATTCAATCAGAGTTGGACAGTCTTATCTTAAATTACAGTTTTGTGTAATTATTCAAAAAATTATTCAAGGTTATTTATTATTTTACTCTCTTTATTACTATTGGAAGGATACATAAACAAATTCACATTGAAGAAGGTTAGAATAATGATTCAATCAGAGTTGGACAGTCTTATCTTAAATTACAGTTTTATGTAATTATTCAAAAAATTATTCAAGGTTATTTATTATTTTACTCTGTCATTATTATTATTACATTTATTATTTTACTCTATTTATTATTAATAATATTATAATATTTATTATTTTACTTTATTATTATTGCATTTATTATTTTATTTTATAATTGTTATCATTACATTTATTATTTTGCCCTATTTATTATTATTATATTTATTATTTCACTCTATTATTATTATTACATTTATTATTTCACTGTCTTTATTATTATTAGAAGGATACATAAGCACATTTACACTGAAGTTTAGAATAATGGTTTAATCAGAACTGGACAGTCTTATCTTAAATTATGTAAATTTTCAAAAACATTTAACCTACTAATGCCTCAATTAATGTAATTTTATTGGTATCTATTTTTATTTAGAAATTTACCAGTTGCTGCTGTATTTCCCACCCTCGGCTTATACTCAAGGCAGTGTGTTTTCCCAGCATTTTTGTGGAAAAATTAGGTGCCTCAGCTTATATTTGGGTCAGCTTATACTCGAGTATATATGGTAAGTTGAACTGCATCCCTTTTTACATTCTCTAGTCGTGCATCTTCTCTCTCACCAATGCGTGAGTTACTTGTCTGTTAAGAAAAAGATGGGCCAATTTGGGCCGCCTGAGGAGGAGGAAGACAGTAAAATGAGCAGCAAAAGACCAGCATCAGGAGTGCAAATACAATGGAACATCATCATGATCCTCTGTCCCATTCCCCCTCCTTGTTTTGGCACATCCCAGCTGTTTGGCTTAGATGAGTTCATAGCCTTAGGTGACATGACTGGATTTTACCACAATTAATTGGTCAAGTTGAAACTAGTGAGAAACCCCAGCAACAGCTGAGTTCGTTGAGCTCCACCTAATTTTTCAGGAGAAATTAAACAGGAAAAGAGGGCAGTTCAGGAGCTGCTCCACTTTCCCGTTTCCCAAAGGAATGAAGGTGGTGGGTGTGGAAGCACTTTGGAATGTGCAGAATTCTCTGATCTGCAGTCTTCTCTGGAGCTGCAACTTGACTTGGAATTGCACTAACCCATCCCGCTCTCTGCCAGCTTCCCAAAGTTCAGGATGTACTTTCAGTTGAGCCCATCAGAGCACTGGTTTGCCTGAGGTTTCAGTACTTCAATGGTTGCAATAATGAGAACACTGAGATGCATTTGCTATGGGTTTTTCCTTTCCTCTAGGAAGGAAAAAAAAGGATATGCAGTTGCCCACGTGCCTGTTCGGGTGATCTTCTCTACTTATCGAAGTCTAACAATCAACAGACCTTTTCTCAGGGGATCAAGTGCTGAGCATGCTTGCAGACAGAAGAGCCAGTGCAGACACCGGTAACCCTCCCCCCCGCCCCGAAAAGTGTTTAGTATTTCCAGAAAGGGGCTCCTAAGTTGCTTCCAGACAGCACCAAATTGCGAGTTTAATAAAGATAAAGGTTTCCCCTTGACATTAAGTCTCATGTATCCGAGACTTAATGGGTGGTGCTCCTCTCCATTTCTAAACCAAAGAACCAGCATTGTCCATAGATGCCTCCTAGGTCATGTGGCTGGCATGACTGCGTGGAGCGCAGTTACCTTCCCGCCAGAGCTGTACCTATTGATCCACTCATATTTGCATGTTTTTGAACTGTTAAGTTGGCAGAAGCTGGGTCTAACAGTGGGAGCTCACTCCGCTCCCTGGATTCAAACCGCTGACCTTTTGGTCAGCAAGTTCAAGAGCTCAGCGGTTTAACCCACTGTGCCACTGGGGGCTCAGTGGGTTTAACAGGTAGGACCAAAAAACCCAGGACCCAAGAGCAAGTCTGCTCACAGGCCTATTGCTTTGTTATGGGATTTCGAAGCCCACAAGATGGCCACCATGGGACATCTGCTGGAAATTTCAGCATTTTTTTTTTTAAAAAAAACTTTAAATGTGCAGAAGCGAATATCCACATTATTTGTACAAGTTTTGTTCCTGGATTATACATGTCTGTTCCTTATTGCTTTTATCCTGAACATATGGTTAAAGTTGACTAGAGGGCAAAATCTTTGTCCTGGCAAGAGAAACCCATCCTTCACATGTTTAATGAAGTTTGTGGCACAGAAACAAAGTTTGTGGAGTAGGACCACTACTTTCAAAGACAGGACTACACTTTTTTTTTGTCGTATCAGGAGCGACTTGAGAAACTGCAAGACACTTCTGGTGTGAGAGAATTGGCTGTCTGCAAGGACGTTGCCCAGGGGACGCCTGGATGATTTTGATGTTTTTATCATCCTTGTGGGAGGCTTCTCTCATGTCCCCGCATGAGGAGCTGGAGCTGATAGAGGGAGCTCATCCGCCTCTCCCTGGATTTGAACCTGCGACCTGTCGGTCTTCAGTCTTGCCGGCACAGGGGTTTAACCCACTGCGCCACCGGACTACACTATTGAACAGGGACTGACACTTTCAAGCCAGGAAGAACTTTGTCATTATTATTCTCATTCAGAGGCTGCATGGCAATCTGTCCAGACAGGTTTGGTCATATACTTGTGCCTACGAACAACAGGGTGATTTTCCTGTGTTATACATGTCTGTTTCTCATTGCTTTTATCATAAAACATGGGAAAAGTTGATTACATGGTAAAACCTTTGTTTGCGTGTTGGAAACTTCATTAAACATGTGGAGGACGAAGTTTATTTTGCCAGGATAAAGTTTTTGCCCTCTAGTCAACTGTCGACATGTTTTTAGGATACAACCAAATCAGAAACTGACTTGTATAACCCAGGAACAAACCCACATAAAAAAATCCCGTATTTTCTGAGTGTAGGGACATACAGACATTTGAATGTCCACATTTTCTGGCCAGAACTGAGATATTCCTTCAACTGACATTTTGTGTTTTTTGTGGTTTGTAGAAATTCCAGATAGCTCTAAATTGTGGATTTTAGTGAAGGGCATAAAATCCCAAGACTTCAGAAAAGGTCCATGTATAGATGTGTTGATCCCGGGATTTCTGCCTCCGTTGTCCACACTTGATGCTTTGTTGTGGCATTTTGCAGCCCCCAAAATGGCTGGCGTGGGATGTCTGACAGGAACTTTGACAGTTTTTGCAAATCACTGCAAACGTTCCATTCTTTGTCCTGGCCAGAGAAAATGTGCCCTCCATACGTTTCATGAAGTTTCTGGCACACAACAAAGTTTTCATCTTCTACTCAACTGTCACCTTCTTTTTAGGAACTGACCAATCAGGAACAAATACCTAAAACCTGAGAACAAATCTAGATTAGAAAAACCCGTGATTTCCAAGTGCAGGGACATACAGACATTAAAAGATGTGGATTTTTGGCTCAGAACTGGAATATTCCCGCCCCTGAAAAATCTCATGTTTGTTGCCATTTGCAGCAATTGCTTCTGTGTTTTGAGGGAACAATATCTGGCCACCCTCCTGTTGAGCTCCTGGGATGAATGTGCTGTCTGGACGGACCCTCCCTCATTTCCAGGTGACATCGTCTAGCCACTGTCCATTTTGAACTGGGAGCTCCTGGGATAAAGGTACTGTGTGGATGGGCTCCGAGTGCTTAGAAAGTATTCCATCTTTTTCCTCAATGGATTTTAGTGATAGCAATAAAAAAAAATTATGGGGGGAAACTGATAGCTGGGAAATAGTGGGAAAATAGCAAATTTATGGTGGCAGTCCAGGCACTGCCTATAAACTTCCACAAATGAGGCAGGACAGTTACACACCCAAAGCTTGGCCTGAAAGCATCCATTGTGTCCAGATCAATAGAAGTAACAGTTCAAACCGAGAACAAGCCGCAAGAGTAAAGATGAAGATCCACCCAGAGGAAAAGTGTTCTTGCCATACATCAAGGGAACCACTGACCGCATAGGGAAACTGATGAGGAAACACAACATACAAACCACTTACAGACCCACCAAGAAAATCCAACAAATGCTACGTTCAGCAAAGGACAAGAGGGATCCTCTCACCTCTGCAGGAGTCTAACATATACCATGCAGCTGTGGACAAGTCTACACAGGGACCACCAAACACAGCATTGCCCAAACACGAATCAAAGAACATGAAAGGCACTGCAAACTACTCCAGCCAGAGAAATCAGAGAAATCTGGCTACCAGTATTAAAAAAAACTCAAAAATTACAACAGCAAAACAACAGAGGGGAAACAAACAGGCACATAAAATCACTCTCAACAAAAGATTCCCCCCAGGCCCGTCCAAGCCATTGAATGCTAATCAAGGTGATCAGCTGAAACATTCACAGCTAGCCCCAGCAGACAAAAGTCCTTTGTCTCACCCTGGTCATTCCACAGATATATAAACCCATTTTTCCTACTTCCAACAGACCTCACTACCTCTGAGGATGCTTGCCATAGATGCAGGCGAAATGTCAGGAGAAAAATTGCCTCCAGAACATGGTCATATAGCCCGGAAAAACCTACAACCCAGTAACAGTTCTGTTCTGTTTACTCCACAATGTGTTTGATGGTGGAAGAGGTAGCAGGTTCTCCTTCACTAGAGGCATTTCCGGGAGTTATGCAGTTGCAGCATTCTGCATGGCAGACCTTTCACTGAAAGAGGTTAGACTGGATGGCCTAAAAGTTCTTTTCCAATTTTCATGATTCTATGTATATGCAAAAGGATCTTGCAGCACCTTCAAGAATTAGAAAACAAAATTGATAGCATAAGGTTTCCTAGACTAAGTCTGCTTCCTCAGGTGCATTCAAAAGTCTATGAAACTTTATGCTATCAACAATTCTCTCAGTTGGTCTCTAAGGTGTTTCAAGATTCCATTACATGCTGATATTCCAGACTAACATGGCTATGCGTTTGTATTCTATGTATAGTGTTTGCATGTGAGAGAGAGTCAGTTCCCAGTAGATATTGGTTGAAATCCTACTACCGTCCCTGCTTGAATAGTCCATGAAAATGTGGAATGTCAACACTTTTGTAAGATCTGTTGAGTCAGTGGGTCTACTCTAGTTAGACTTAACAACAGTAGTCAGGTCATTACCGTTTTTTGTATTTTTCACTGTTTCTGCATCTTGAGTGGCAGCAGTTTGGGAGAGAAAGAGGTTTTAACAAGCAAGGCTTTCTCGTGGCATGGAGATCAGAAATGTATATTCCAGTTGACAGCATGGGAGTAGTACTTTGGCAGAAAACACACCAGGTGTGAGCTCCAGTTCCAGCGCATTTCTGTGGTTGAGAAATCTTATCCCATCTCTGCTGTGCAGCCCTAGGCAAGTAGCTGTTGCCATTTCTCAGTTTCTGTTTCCCTAACTGTAAGAAGTGAGTAGCAGAGGGAAACCTACCTGGCTGGGTTGATGAGCGGGTGAGTGAGAAAGGATGGTTAGTATGTCTCCACCTAGAGCCTTCAGGGGAATAGTTAAATAAATGAGTAAATATTTGGTGCACTCTGAAGGCCACTATTGCTCCTCTAAGATCCTTCACCACCAAGTAGAATTGCTGCCAGTTCTGCAGCAACATGAATCAGCATCTAACCTTTCCGACAGAAAAATGCCCCACCAGATCTGACTTCTTGTATTTAAACCAGTTGCTTTGTACATTATATATTTGGGCCTATAGTTCATGCTAATGAGGTGCCACCTCGATTAATGCACTGAGTCAGCAACTATGTTCTTATGAAACTTTCCCTGCTTTGCGTCCTTCAGCGGTTCAACATATTTGATGAGCCAGGGCGGGGTGAATCAGTCATGGCGGGAGGGTATGTGTTCCGTTGCATCAGCCACCTTCACGCTACCTTCTGAACGAGGATGCGGGATGTCATACTTGACCCTCCTCAGGTTGTCTTCTGGAAGCATCCCCATTGGCACTTAACATCTCAGTGAAGGTCAGAAATTGAGAGCATTTTGGGTGGCTGTTCCATGCTTCATGGAGAAGATCCAAGATGGCAAAAGCATGCGATGAAATGATCACACCAACACTGAGACTCACAAGTTTGTATGAATGTATTCTATAATCTACTGCAACTTTCTTAACCTCGGGATCAGGGCCCCGGGGGGGGGGGGGAGTTGTAAGGGGGATGTCAGAGGGGTCACCAAAAATGATCAGTAAACACAGTATTTCCTGTTGGTTATGGGGGTTCTGTGTGGGAAGTTTGCCCCAATTCTATCATTGGTGGGGTTCATAATGCTATTTGTAGGTGAACTATAAATCCCAGCAACTACAACTCCCAAATGTCAAGGTCTATGTTCCCCAAATTCCACCAGTGTTCACATTTGGGCATAGTGAGGATTCGTGCCAAGTTTGGTCCAGATCCATCATTGTTTGAATCCACAGTGCTCTCTGGATGGAGGTGAACTACAACTCCAGAACTCAAGTCCACTAAACCCTTCCAGTATTTTCTGTTGGTCATTGGAGTTCTGTGGGCCAAGTTTGGTTCAATTCCATTGTTGGTGGAGTTCAGAATGTTCTTTGATTGTAGGTGAACTATAAATCCCAGCAACTACAACTCCCAAATGAAAAAATCAACCGCCCGCTCCCACCCTAATAGTATTAAAATTTGGGCGTATCAAGTATTTGTGCCAGATTTGGTCCAGTGAATGAAAATATCAGATATCCAGCATATCAGATATTTACATTACAGTTCATAACAGTAGCAAAATTACAGTTGTTAAGTAGCAACAAAAGTAATGTAATGGTTGGGGGTCATGACAACATGGGGAACTGTATTAAGGGCATTGGGAAGGTGGAGAACTGCTGCTCTAAAAAAAAAAAGTGAACACTGAGACTAAGACAGTATTTCCCAAACTCTGCTCCTCTGGGAGACTTCATCTCCCAGAAATCCAAGCCAGTTTACAAGCTATAATGGAAGTCCAAAACATCTGGAGGAGCACAGTTTGAGAAGCACTGGACTAAGAGATAATCAACTGGCCCAAGGCCAGCCAGAGAACCAGCTTTCTTACAACTTTTCCTTTTGCTTGCTATTCTTAGGCCATATAATAAATCTGCCCATCCCTGCTTCAGACACTCCCCTCCTTCACAGCCTGTTACTGGTTTCTGCTCCTGAGACACTCACTCAGGACTGTGGGAGCCACTCTGGTGCTGCTTGTTCTCATGCACCCAAGGAGAAAGACTAAGCCATGTGGGAAATTGCCCGCACACAGATAACTTCCCTGATCTCTGCATATGAAAAACCAGACTAATGCTGGAAGAGGCAAAGAGATGGGAAGAAGCTGTAGCTCAGTGGAAATAACACCTGCTTTGGATGCAGAAGGTTGCTGCTTCATTCCTTGCTATTTCCTAGTAGGGCTGGGTCAGTATCCCCCATCTACTGCTGATCTGTCACCAGTCCCAGAACTATGGCAGTCCCTCTATGGCAGGCATGGGCCAGCTTGGGCCCTCCAAGTGTTTTGGACTTCAACTCCCACCATTCCTAAAATCTTCAAGTATTTTCCTTTTCCTCCTCAGTTGCTTAACCCATGGCCCATGCCTGCTCTATGACATTCTGTAGCTGGATTATACAGAAGTGTCCGGCTATGTCCCTGTAGTAGACACGGACACCCAGAGAAGATCTAAGCAGATCACGTCATCAGATTGTGTCTGACTCTGGCCTCATAACTGGGCACTCCTACAAATAGCCTGCTTGCTACAAGCAATAGCTATGATGGAGGAGATAGGGCAGACAGCAGTGAGTCTCAGGGGCCTTTAGGTATTGTAGAAGAAGGAGGAACGCCAACCTCCACATGCACAAGCATAATGTGACATGTGCTAGCATATATCATTAACAGAATGCTGACTGTACCTGGGGATGCTTTGTCAGACCAAGCCCATACTAATCAATAGACCAGCGTTTTCCAACCGGGGTCGGGATTTCTGGAGGGTCGTGAGGGGGTGTCAGAGTGGTCACCAAAGACCATCAGAAAACACAGTATTTTCTGTTGGCCATAGGGGTTCTGTGTGAGAAGTTTGGCCCAATTCTTTCATTGGTGGGGTTCAGAATGCTCTTTGACTGTAGGTGAACTATAAATCCCAGCAACTACAACTCCCAAATGTCAAGGTCTCTTTCCCCCTAAACTCCACCAGTGTTCACATTTGGGCACATTGAGTATTCATGCCAAGTTTGAGTCCACAATGCTCTCTGGATGGAGGTGAACTCCAAAACTCAAGGTCAATGTCCACCAAACCCTTCCAGTATTTTCTGTTGGTCATAGGAGTTTTGCGTGCGAAGTTTGGTTCAATCTCATTGTTGGTGGAGTTCAGAATTCCCTTTGATTGTGGGTTAACTACAAATCCCAGCAACCACAACTCCCAAATGACAAAATCAATCTCCCTCAACCCCACCAGTATTCAAATCTGGGCATATCGGGTATTTGTGCCAAATTTGGTGCAGTGAATGAAAATACATCCTGCATACCAGATATTTACCTTACGATTCATAACAGTAGCAAAATTACAGTTATGAAGTAGCGACAAAAAATAATGTTATGGTTGGGGTTCACCACAACATGAGGAACTGTATTAAGAGGTTGCGGCATTAGGAAAGTTGAGAACCACTTCAATAGACACTCCCTACCCTTCAACTAGTTGGTTATGGTTATGGTTTTGGTTCCACTTTCACTTCGTCTACTCTGGGGGAACTCTACAGCTTGACCAGAGCCTTCTATGAGCCCAACCATCTTCTCTCCAGTAATTTACAATCTACTGAGGCTCTTTTGGCTAAGAAGCCAGAATGGAAATTTCCCTGACTGTCGAAAGCCTACTGGTGCAACCCTGTCCCACCCAAAAAAAAAGCCCACCACTGGAATTATCTGTGTCTTCTGCCACCCAAGCCAAGAAGAAGCACCCGAAGAAAGAGAGCATGGGGGCACACTTTCACACAGAGAAAGGGAGCATGGTCTTTCTCTGCCTTCCTTTATCGAGCAGATCAAAGCCATTCCTGCCCATAAGAGCCTCTCCTTGGGGCTGTTCTGCGACTCCACCCTTGCCTCTCTCTTTTTTACAGTTAGAGCCCAACTGCATCTTCAGGTAGCAGCCCTCTTGCTTCAGGGCATCACCTTTCCCCCTCCCTCCTGCAAGGGAGTGCCTGTGATTTCAGAAGAGCCGGAAAGCTGCACACTAGCATGCATCAACCTGCTTTCTCTCTGATCTCCTTGCTTAGACTTGTGTGTTTGCTGGCTTTCCAGTTCCCATCTCACAGCATGCCAGCGAGTGGCCTGTGGGTGCCACATTCTCCCCGCTCCCAACTTTCTACCACCCTTAGGAGGGGAAAAACTCAAACACAACTTAAGACCACAAGTACAAAAAAGGCAGGCATGAAAGTGAACTTTTATTGGGGAAGAATACTGTAGCACACCACCTCAGTAACACCACAATAACAAAAGACCCACTTGAGAGTTTTGTTCTGAACCCACTCAGAAGCATCCATCCCGTCCCGTCAGCAAAGGCCCGCCACCACCCTCATCTTGCAACAACAGGATGCTGGGAATGAGAAAACCCTGCACGATAAGAGGTGCCGCACACGGCACAGGCGACTGACTACCCTGGTTTAACTCTTCCAATACTATTTTGGTATTTTTGCCATGCAAAACAATTTTTCTGGTTGTCACTTTTTGATTTGGGGCTCCCGTATGTAAATAATTAAACATTGAGAAAGATACGTATACCTAACTCAGTCCCACATGACAGATCAGGAAGACCATCGGTTAACTGGATGCTGCTGCCGAGTACAAGGGTTTGTACAAACCAAGGAACTCGAGGCCATGGGGCGGAGAGGACAATGCAAACCAGGAACACCAGGGCCAGGGACAGCAGCAACCCCAAAGATGCCACACTCGAGCAAGGCTGGGCAAACGTGCAAGTCCCATGTGTAGAATCAGTCCCCTTTGTTGCTGTCAAAATCCAGCTAGAACTTTCAGGATCTGAGGACACATCTTATAAAAATGGGATGGGTAGGGAGAGGAGAGGGGTCGAAGGAAGACGGCGATGGGGAGTTACCATCCTTCAGGGGATTGAAAAGTTCAGTTCTTTGGCTCTTCGCCAGCCTCTCCCCCTTCTTCTCCTGAACACTCCGCCGTCCATAGCGTGAGGTTGTCTCTGAGAAGCTGCATGATGAGAGTGCTGTCTTTGTAGGAGTCTTCGCTGAGTGTGTGGAGGTCTCCCATGGCCTCGTCAAAGGTGGTCTTGGCCAGCTTGATGGCGTCTTCGGGAGCATTGGCAATCTCATAGTGGAAGACCGAGAAATTTAGGGCAAGGCCCAAGCGGATGGGGTTTGTGGGTTGCATTTCCTTCTTGCTGATGTCCATCGCCTCTTGGTAGGCTTTCCGGGCGTTATCAATGATCTGTTTGCGATTGTCACCGGTAGCCACCTCAGCCAGATAGCGGTAATAGTCACCTTTCATCTTCAAATAGAAAACTTTGCTCTCCGCATCGCTGGCTTTTGGGATGAGGTGCTTGTCCAGTAGGCCTAAGACAACGTTGCAGACGTTCTTCAGCTCCTTCTCAATCTTCTCCCGGTACTCATTAACCAGCTGAGCCTTGTCGTCTCCTTCCTCGGTCTTGTGCTCAATGCTGGAGATGACCCTCCAGGCAGACCTCTGGCAGCCCACAACATTCTTGTAAGCGACAGAGAGGAGGTTGCGTTCTTCGTTGCAGAGTTCGGATTCATCCTCGACCACTGCCTTCATGAAGTCAGCCATGTCTTCGTAACGCTCGGCCTGCTCAGCCAGCTTGGCCTTCTGTACTTGGTGGTTCCTTGCCATTGTGGGAGCTGCGGATGGGATGTGCTGGGCAGGGAGGCTGGCTTTGAGAGGGATCAGGCAGCTGCTTGGAGAGCCGACAGAGTCTCTGCTGAGCTCAGCTGCTGGGATCGGCTTTTGGCTTGGCGTCTCAGCCCAGAGCGAGAACAAGGCGTGGTGAAAAAAGAAGCTCCCAGTGAACCCTTCCCCCACTTCCTATGTGCAGCCTCACCTTAAAAGGAAAGTGGCAGTGATTCACCTTGGAGCGAAACAGTGAATGAACGCATACCTGCTCAGGATGAGGAAATACAGACAACTGGGAGACCTCTTGGGTAATAGCCTGCTGGTCTTAGACTATGGCCCCTGAAGATCCAGGGCTTAGATGAGAGTCCTCTTCCCTCCAGGAGGCACTGCGCATGGGCCTACCATGCAACCCTACCACCAGTCCTCTTCTAATGTACTTTCCCATTCTCTGTCCTGCATTTACTACTAATTTAATGGGTCTTTGTGGCATTGCCTTGCCTTCTATATGGGAGGCATGGTTTGAAAATCAGCAGAGTCACATGGTCAAGCATTTCCTGAAATGTACTGCCAGGAAATCAGAAGACCCTTCTTTCTTGGGAGGAGAGTAATGACCAATCTTGATAAAAGAGGGAAGAGTAGAGGTCATACTGGCAACGAAGATCTGCATAGTTAAAGCAATGGTATTCTCAGTAGTAACCTATGGATGCGAGAGCTGGCCATAAGGAAGGCTGAGTGAAGGAAGAGAGATGCTTTTGAGCTGTGGTGTTGGAGGAAAATTCTGAGAGTGTCTTGGACTGCAAGAAGATCCAACCAGTCCATACTCAGGAAATAATGCCCGGCTGCTCACTGGAGGGAAGGATATAAGAGGCAAAGATGAAGTACTTTGGCCACATAATGAGAAGACAGGAAAGCTTGGAGAAGATCATGATACTGGGGAAAACGGAAGGAAAAAGGAAGAGGGCCAACCAAAGGCAAGATGGATGGATGGATGGTATCCTTGAAGTGACTGGCTTGACATTGAAGGAGCTGGGGATGGCCATGGCCAACAGGGAGCTCTGGCATGGGCTGGCCCAGGAGGTCACAAAAAGTCAGAAGCGACCAAATGAATAAAGAACAACTGCTACTGAGCTATGGAGTGGAGTATCTTGAATACTCTAAATGGGGGGTTCCTCATATTTCTTGAAATATTTATAACCCATTTCAGTTAAGTCTTAAAAGTGCCACAGGGTTCCTTTGTTTCTTTTTGGCTAAAAGCGTATTAAACAATTGAATAATTATTATTGTGTTATTTATTTATACAGTACACCCCCTGTACCCACAGACCAACACCTGTGATTTCACCTACTTGCATCTGATAAAATCTGTTTTCTAGGTCCTCCAGATGATTCCATGGAGTGCCCTGGAAGACCCAGAACATCCCTTTCTAGGAATTTGCTAGGTACTCTGGGGCGATTCTATGGTAATTCACGTAAATAGGATTCACTATTATCCACTCTTTCCACAGTACGTGACTATGGGTATTGTACCGGATTTTGCAGTTTTCCCAGCTCTGGGACCCAGGGCATCTTACAAAGTTTAGACAAATACTGTACAGTTACATTCTACATAAGTCATATAAAGGTAGAATATAATTGAACAATGGGAACTCCTGCTACTTGCCAGCACATCTACTAGTGTCCAGGGAAGCCACTGCATATGTGGTGATGGCACATCAATCTCCCACTAGTTGCCATTGTGCAGTGGGCATGCACATGTAGCCATGTCATGGTAGTCCCTACGTTCATCATAATAGTTCTATTTCCCATACATGTAAATCAGTGGTTCTCAACCTGTGGGTCTCCTGGTATTTTGACCTACAATTCCCAGACATCCCAGTCAGTTTACCAGCTGTTAGGATTTCTGGAAGTTGAAGGCCAAAACATCTGGGGACCCACAGGTTGAGAACCACTGATGTAAATCCAGTCATGGAGATGTAAGTCCTATTCTGAATTCTTGTCCTCAGTTGTTGGACAGATGTATACAGCCATCCCTCAATATCTACAGAACTTGTTTTTATGAATTTAACCATCTTTAACCTACTTTGGTGTACGTTGGGGATCACAGTGGATATCAAGACCCCACTGTAAGAAGAGGCATATCTTCAATTATTGAGATCCCAAGAAATGTAGGACTTCAGATCCAACAGAGCAATCTTACATGTGCTTCGTCAAATCACTGATGTGTTGATGGCCATCAGCTTAGATGACATTAAAATGGATTAGACCAGGAATGAGGAACAAGTGACTCCCAAGCTTTTATTAGACTTGACTTCTAGTGGTTTTGACCACTGGTTATGCTGGCTGTGGCTGATGGAATTGGAGTCCAACATTACCTTGAGGCCTTAGGGTCTCTCACCAGGATTAGATTTTTGCCTAATCCTTCAAACGTAACAGGTGAATGGATGAGAAATTTGCCTTTGTGTCTAGGGAAGAGCTTCGGAGAGGAAGAAGTAATTATCGGCTCATTTAGTGCATAGCTAGTGAACCCCTTTGGTTTCTGGTGCTTGGAAAAAATACCTTTTTTGAGGATACCACTCAAAAACCCCCAGACTGCTTGTTGAGCGAGTGGGCTTATTAACAAAAGACCCTCCCCATAAAAGTACAGCAGAGTAACTTATCATGACCCAGCAGCAGTAGCCCAAAGTGATAAAAAGAACAAAAATACACAGATCAATCTTTTCTCTTCCATAGGAGGCTTTTCTTTATAGCAAAATAATGGTTGCACTATTTACAAGAACAAGGTTTCTATAACACAAATGAAGTTCTTTACACTTCCTTTGTTGCTTCCACATTGAATTTCTTCTTCTTCTTCTTCTTCTTCTTCTTCTTCTTCTTATTATTATTATTATTATTATTATTATTATTAAACTTTATTTGTACCCCGCTAGCATCTCCCGAAGGACTCGATGCGGCTTACAAAGGCCAAGGCCTCAACATAACAAAAGCAAACAATAACAATACGATGCAAGCAAATTAAAAACATAAGCAATAACACAACAAAACATTACACTATTATGCAATAAAATCAGGGCCGGGCCAATGATGGGTACAGGTTAAAAAAAGTGCTGGGTGTGAGAGGTGGTATGTTGGAATTCTGGGCAAGTGCAGTGTGCAAAGAGTCTTAAACTCTAATAAAGTGCTTCTGGGACATAGTGCTGGAGGTTATCCTATTCTGGAAAGGCACATCGGAATAACCAAGTCTTCAAGTTCTTCCTAAAGACTGCCAACGTGGGTGCTAGTCTAATGTCTTTGGGGAGGGTGTTCCACAGTTGGGGGGCAACCACAGAGAAGGCCCTGTTCCTCGTGCCCACCAAACGCGCCTGCAACGCAGGTGGGATCGCAAGCAGGGCCTCTCCAGATGAACGAAGTGAGCACGTGGGTTTGTAAACGGAGATGCGGTCACGCAGGTAGGCAGATCCCAAACCGTTTAGGGCTTTGTAGGTAAGCACCTGCACCTTGAATTGGGCTCGGTAGGTAAACGGCAGCCAATGGAGCTCCTTAAACAGGAGGGTTGACCTCTCTCTGTAAGGAGCGCCAGTTAACATCCTGGCCGCCGCCCGTTGAACCAGTTGGAATTTCCAAGCCGTTTTCAAGGGCAGCCCCACGTAGAGCACATTACAGTAATCCAATCTAGAGGTGACCAAGGCATGGACCACCCCGGCCAAATCAACCTTGGCGAGGTATGGTTGCAGCTGGCGCACAAGTCTTAGTTGTGCAAAAGCCCTCCCGGACACCGCCAACGCCTGAGCCTCAAGCGTAAGTGATGAATCCAAGAGGACTCCCAAGCTGCGGACCTGTGACTTCAGGGGGAGTGTAAACCCATCCAGCACAGGTTGCCACCCTATACCCCGATCCGGTTTACGATTGACCAGGAGGACCTCTGTCTTGTCGGGATTGATCTTCAGCTTGTTCTTCCTCATCCAGATAGCCACAGTGGCCAGGCACTCGTCCAGCACTCGAGGGGCCTCCTTGGAATTAGGTGGAAATGAGTAGTAGAGTTGTGTGTCATCTGCGTAAAGATGGCACCTAACTCCAAAACTCTGGATCACCTTTCCCAGCGGTTTCATGTAGATGTTAAAAAGCATGGGAGATAGAATAGAGCCTTGCGGGACCCCACAGGTCAAAGGCCAGGGGTCCGAGCAGGCGTCTCCCAGCTTCACCATCTGAAATCGACCCTCCAGGAAGGACCGAAGCCACGAACGAACCGTGCCCCCAAGACCCATCCCAGAGAGTCGTCCCAGAAGGATACCATGATCGAACAGCTTCACTCTCACAGAATCTCCTCTCACACAAAAATTACACAGGAGCTTCACATAGTAGCTTTACACACAGCTTTATATATAAGGCCTTTAACCCGGGGCTTCTTTCACGGAAGCTTCTCACACCAGGCCTTCTCACACTCGGCCTTCTCATAAATTAAGGCCTACCTCACAATGTGAAGCCTCCCTCACACAGAGGTTTCTCTCACAGACTAAGGCCTGCCTCACACTGTGAGGCCTTCTCAAAGACTGAGATCTTTCTCCCACTGGGCAAACTAACACAGAGGCCTATTAAACTATAGGTATGCCAGCTTATATTGAACTACAGCTTTTGCTGAGTCATTGCATCCATTTGACCCTTTCAGTGCTTGACTCACATTTTTGTAATTAAAAATACCTAGTTAAATTTTAATATTTCTGACAGACTGCAATGAGAATGGTGTTTGGGGGATTCTGGGTTTGAGGTCTTGCATCAGAGTGTAGCTCCATCCATGCAGTTCTACTTCCATCCACTTTAGCTGGTGGCTGCCCAGCTCCATCCGTCTCCTTCCCCCAGGAGCTCAGAACAGCTGCATTTTCATCCCTGGAGAGCATCCCCAGCCTGCCAGGGTTTGGCAGCTCCTGGGAGGAGGACAGGAGGTCAAGGCAATTGCCCCCTGTGCCCCCAAAGCTGCCCTTGGGCCATGCATGTCTCTTATAGGGGGGAAGCTTGTATCCAGAGGCAGCCGTAGGTAATTTTCAATGATAAGCAAACGGTATTTTGGCGCCCCCCCCCCCAACCAATCACTGATATATATTTTCTGTTCATCGTGGGAGTTCTGTGTGCCATATTTGGTTCAATTCCATCATTGGTGGAGTTCAGAATGCTCTTTGATTGATACATCCAGTAACTACAACTCGCATATGTCAAGGTCTATTTTCCCCCAAGAGTGCCTCAAGAGCGCCCCTGGGCAAAATCAACTATACTGCAAGCGCTTACTTTGCGTAATGGTTGAGCCGCCCCTGCTCGTATCATTCCCCCAAACTCTTACTTTTGTGTAAACACCCCCAGACTCAGCCATGCTGAGCCTTAAATATGCTGCTCTGAGGAAGTGGATTTTAATCCAGGACAGGCCATGTTAATATAATGAACTTGTCGTTCTCAAAAGTGTTACAAGACTACTCTCACCTTTCTTCATTTTCACATGGTGCAAGGAGAGTCTTCAGCCAACATTAACTTGCCTATTTTAAACACGTTTTTAAAGGCTTTAAAATTTATGTTTAAACTAATTTTTAATAGCACCTTTTACTGTATGGCTTGAATCCTATACTTAGCCCTGTCTAGAACAGACTCAGTGAATCACTGGAATTTACCTATGTGATGGATCACCATTCAACCATTGTTTCAATGTGTTTGCTTTAGTTAAGATTAACCACTGTGATTCAGGCCAATGGCTTTTTAAACATTCTGTCTTACATATCGTTTTAATTGTATTTTGCTTTTAACATGTCCTGGAAGCTGTCATGGGTCCCATATTGGGAGAAAGAAAGGGCGTTCATTAATTAGTTTGTCAGTTAATGGTTTGGGGGTTATGTTCTCGCCTCTTCTTTGTTATTTTCCCTCTCAGTTCCCAAAAAAGCCCTTCTCTTTCAGACTCGAACCTGTTGCTACTTGCTTCAGGAAGGCTCTTCTTCCTTCTAATGTTGCCAGAAAGGCGTGTAGGGGGCAAGGAGCCCAGCTTTATGACACATTCCTTGTGCAGCAGTGTGCTTGTGTGAGTCTTCCCAGGTGAGGCGGGGAGGGGACGGGTGGGGCTGGCGACTCCACTGCGCCACTTCAGCATGAATTGTCCTGTCAGGTGACTCATGCGGCTGATCTAAGTATGTGGGGTGAGCAAATCCTCCGTAGCATCTTAATCCAGTGACACAGACTCTGAAATATTCATGTCAAAGCCCAGTGATTTGGGGGAGGGGGGCAGGAGGGTGCATGATAATCCATGGGGAAAGGCGAGAAAAATCTGCGATTTTCCCATAGTGCCAAGAAATAAATGTATTTGTCCAGTTTTACTAACTGAGTGGACAGGAAGCCAGGAGAGGACTTCTCAACCAACTTATCTGATCCTTTCCTCAATGCAGGGAATACAGTTGACAGCCAGGCCGGACCACGATCACCCAGATAATGTTTGTTTTGCAGATGCCCAACTCTCACCTTAGGTCAGTGTTTCTCAACCTGGGGGTCGGGACCCCCATGGGGGTCACGAGGGGGTGTCAGAGGGGTCACCAAAGACCATCAGAAAACATAGTATTTTCTGTTGGTCATGGGGGTTCTGTGTGGAAAGTTTGGTCCAATTCTATCGGTGGGGTTCAGATTGCTATTTCATTGTGGGTGAACTATAAATCCCAACAATTACAACTCCCAAATGACAAGGTCTATTTTCTCCAAACTCTACCAGTGTTCACATTTGGGCATATTGAGTATTGGTGCCAGGTTTGATCCAGATCCATCATTGCTTGAGTCCACAGTGTTCTCTGCAAGTAGGTGAACTACAACTCCAAAAAACTCAAGGTCAATTGTCCACCAGACCTTGCCAGTATTTTCTCTCGGTCATGGGAATTCTGTGTGCCAAGTATGATTCAATTCCATCATTGGGGGAGTTCAGAAGGCTCTTTGATTTTAGGTGAACTATAAATCCCAGCAACTCCAGCATTACCAAATGACAAAATCAATCACCCCCAACCTCACCAGTATTCAAATTTGGGCATATTGGGTATTTGTGCCAAATTTGTTCCAGTGACTGAAAATACATCCTGCATATCAGATATTTAGATTATGAATCATAACAGTAGCAAAATTACAGTTGTGAAGTAGCAACAAAAATAACATTATGGTTGGGGGTCACCACAACATGAGGACCTGTACTAAGGGGTCGCGGCATTAGGAAGGTTGAGAACCACTGCCTTAGGTGATGTGTCACCTGGTCTGGCCCCCGAGGGAACCAAGAGCGGACCTCCAACGGTTCCACGGCACATCCAAAACTGCCCGTCCTCCTATTACTGCAGTGGTTCTCAACCTTTCTAATGACGCGACCCCTTAATACAGTTCCTCCTGTTGTGGTGACCCCCAATCATAAAATTATTTTTGTTGCTATGTCATAACTTTAATTTTGCTACTGTTATGAATCATCATGTAAATATCTTATATGCAGGATGTATTATCATTTACTGGACTAAATTTGGCACAAATACCTGATATGCCCAGATTGATATGTCCAAACTGGTGGGGTTGGGAGTGGGGGATTGATTTTGTCATTTGGGAGTTGTAGTTGCTGGGATTTATAGTTCACCTAAAATCAAAGAGCATTCTGAATTCCACCAATGATGGAATTGAACCAAACTTGGTCCCAGAACTCCCATGACCAACAGAAAATACTGAAAGGGTCTGCTGGACGTTGACCTTGAGTTTTGGAGTTATAGTTCACCTACATTGTGGACTCAAACAATGATGGATCTGGACCAAACTTGGCACGAATACTCAATGTGCCCAAATATGAACACTGGTGGAGTTTGGGTAAAATAGACCTTGACATTTGGGAGTTGTGCTTGCTGGGATTTATAGTTCACCTACAATCCAAGACCATTCTGAACCCTACCAACGATAGAATTGAGCCAAACTTCCCCCACAGAACCCCCATGACCAACAGAAAATACGATGTTTTCCGATGGTCTTTGGTGACCCCTCTGACACCCCCTTGCGACCCCCCTAGGGGTCCTTACCCCCAGGTTGAGAAAGGCTGTATTACTGCACCAAAGTGAAGAGGCATGTACTCTGCACGTTCTCAAGAGTCCCCTTCTAACTGAGGAGGATGAAGCAGGAGAAAGATAGCAAAGAGTTGAATCTCTCTGAAGATTAGCTGTTATTTGCCGGCTGTGCAAATGGCGGCAGTTGTGCATTAGGCCTAAAAGAACTGCCGCAGCCCACAGAAATCCAAAAGGCATATTTTGATTGGTATTAATACATTGTCTTCTTCATTGGTTTATGTTTGTTTTGCGGGCGCCCAACTCTCACCTTAAGTGTTATGTCGCCTAGTCTGGCCTCAGGGAACCAAGAACACATCTCTAAAGGTCCCATGGCACGTCCCAAACCGCTCATCCTCCTATTCCTGGGTTTTGGCACCAAAATGAAGGGGCATGCCTTCTGCACATTCTCAAAAATCCCCTTCTGACCCAGGAGGACAATGCGGGAGAAAGACACCAAAGAATTGAATCTCTCTGAAGAGTAGTTTTTATTTGCCAGAAGTGCAAATAGCGGCAGTTTGTGCACTAGGCATAAAAGTACTACCGCACCCCACAGAAATCCAAAAGGCACATTTTGGCTGGTGTTAATACATTATCTTCTTCATTGGTCTTTGCTTTTTGATTGGCTCCCTATGACCAGGCAAACAAACAAGTGCAAAGCAACAGAAACTGGAATATATTGGACTTTTCATATCTCCTTCTGATGTTCCTAGCTCTTGCTGAGATGTGCCCTAGCGGCACTGGGTTATCTCTTTGTTGCAAGTGAAAGCACAAGACTGTTGTGTAACAGTTTAGGGAGTTTCAGCGTGGGAATCATTCTTCTAGCTCAGTGTTTCTCTACCTTCCTATTGCCACGACCCCTTAATATAGTTTCTCATGTTGTGGTGACCCCCAACCATAACATTATTTTGTTGCTTCTTCATAATGTTGCTACTGCATAATTTTGCTACTGTTATGAATCGTAATGTAAATATCTGATATGCAAGATGTATTTCATTCACTGGACCAAATTAGGCACAAATACCTGATATGTCCAAATTTGAATACTGGTGGGGGTAATTGATTTTGTCATTTGGGAGTTGTAGTTGCTAGGATTTATAGTTAACCTATAATAAGAGAGCATGCTGAACTCCATCCATGATGGAATCAAACCAGACTTGGCATACAGAACTCCCATGACCAACAGAAAATACTGGGAGGGTTTGGTGGGCATTGATCTTGAGTTTTGGAGTTGTAGTTCACCTACATCCAGAGAGCACTGTGGACTCAAACAATGATGGAACTTGGCACGAATACACAATATGCCCAAATGTGAACACTGGTGGAGTTTGGGGAAAATAGACCTTGACATTTGAGAGTTGTAGTTGCTGAGATTTATAGTTCACCTACAATCAAAGAGCATTCTGAACCCTGCCAATGATGGAATTGGGCCAAACTTCCCACACAGAACCCCCATGACCAACAGAAAATACTGTGTTTTCTGATGGTCTTTGGCGACCCCTTTGACACCCCCTCACGACCCTCCCAGGGGTCCCGACCCCTAGGTTGAGAAACACTGTTCTAGCTGTAGTGGCTGCCTTCTGTAACTGCACCTCTCGTGGGGAATTTTCGCAGGGAAGTTGGTATCACTGCCATTTAGCACGAAGCCAGAGGAAGCGAATAAGCAGTGCCAGTCGTCAGTAGCTCATTGACTGGCATTGTGGTGAAGGTTAGAGATGAGCATCCTCTTTTCATTTCCCTCCAAGTGCAAAGTTCATAAACTGTAATACTCTACCTAAATATGAAGGGCATGAACGCTGCTGCGATTAATTGCGAAATCATTTCAGTTTATGGAGAGGATGTCATGTCAAGACAGAATGTGACAAAATGGGTGTGGAATATATTGTGAGACCATGAAGAAACTTCACAGAGCCATCCAAAACAGATGTTGTGAGATGCTGACGGCGGGAATCTATCTCCTTCATGACAATGCGCGTCCATCCACACACCGCTCATGCAACACAAGAGTTGTTGATGTCATTTGGTTGGGGTGTTTGGAGCCACCCCTCTCACAGCCGCAGTCTCTCACCCATTGACTATCATCTGCTCACTAAATTGAAGGAACACCTGGTTGGAAAACACTTTTCCAGTGACGACGAGCTGAAAATCGAAGTGACAAACTGGCTGAAAAAGGTGGAGGGAAACTTCTATGACACAGGGATCAAAAACCCGTCCTACAGATGACTAAATCTATTGAACTGAATGGTGATTATGTGGAAAAAATAATATAATACCTATGCTACAATCCATGTAAGTTTGATTAAAATATATTATTTCTTTGTATTTTTTTAAAAAAATTGTAACCCTACTTTCCAGATAACCCTTGTATTTTTCCTCTTGTAGTTTTTGAATACATCATTCAAATGTCATGTGCATATATTTCTGCACTAGACCGGAGGGACATGGAGCAGCAAGATGTACGTGGTTGTATAGGGCATTATAGGCACATGGACTTTGACTGATTGACTAGACACCACTCTGGCAAAGAAATGTGATTAAATTGGAATGCCAATTTACTTGAGGCCCTCTACAGCCGCCAGATTATGCACTGAGATGTCGGCCAAACAGCAGTTGCAAACTCCTTACATTCTTGTAGGTTCTTAAGGGCGTGCCTTCTATCTCCCTGCAGAATCACAACAGGCTAAATGAGGTGCTTGCTTGGCACTTTTTCATGACCAAACAGAACTTGGAGTGGCATTACTCAGGATGCTGTAGAATGCATCAGACATCAGTCGTAAGCCCCCACCTTAATCTTCTTGGAAAGGAAAGTTAGGTTTTGAGAGTTCTGGCACCTGCGCAGTCTCCGCACTGAAGAAATGAGCCCAAAGCCTGCTACTGTGCAAATGTGTGTCAGTTATTTAGTTGTACAAAATGCATAAGGTTGTGAGTGAACTACAACTCACATCATGCCAGGTTAACCCCCCCAAAAACTCCATCAATACTTAAAGTTTGTTATGTTGGACAAATTTGCGATAGATGCATCACCAGTGGGGTTCAGTGTGCTTCCTGGCTGTAGGGTAAACTACAACTTCCACTAAGGTGAGTCAGTCCCCTCAAATCCCTCCAATAGATTGAGTTAGTCATTGGGGTTCTGTGTGCCAAGTTTGGTCCAGGTCCATCTTTGGTGGAGGTCACAGTTTCTCTGACTGTGGTTGAACAACAACTCCCAGACAGTTTCCCCCCAAAACTCATCCAGTAATCCGATTTCAGGATATCAGGTATGTGTGCCATGTTTGGTGCAGATCCATCAGTGTTTGAGTTCGCAATGCTCTCTGGATGTAAGGGAACCACAACAAACTCCGAATCAGGGTTAGTTTCCCCCAAAGACTTCCAGTATTTTTTTCTGGTCATGGGGGCTCTGTGTTCCAAGTTTGGTCCAATTTCATCTTTGGGGGAGTTCAGATGCTCATTGATTGCAGGTGAACTATTAATCCCATTACCTACAACTCTAAAATATCCAGGCCAATTCCCCTCAAAACCCACCAGTATTCAAATTTGGGCAGATCAGGTATGCATGCCAAGTTCGGTCCAGATCCATCATTGTTTAGGTTTATAGTGTGCTCTGGATGTAGGTGAAAAACTCCTATGAAACCCTCCAAAGACTTCCAGTATGTTTTGTTGGTCATGGGATTTCTGTGTGGCAAGTTAGTTCCAGGTCCATTGTTGGTGGAGTTCAGAGTGCTCTGAGATTGCAGGTGAACATCCCAGTACCTACAACTCCTATAAATCATGGAAAATTCTCCCCAAACCTCTCTAGTATGTTCAGTTGCTGATCAATTCCTCTGTTTGCTCTGTGTGTGCTATAGAAAAAAATAGGAAAGGGTTAAGGGAGAGGCAGTGGGTGGGGTCATGCAAATTCCACACCAATGGAGAGAGTAAGAAACACTGGCATGTCTGTGGTGGAGGAAATACACAAAATCTAGGAAAGAATCATCTTCATATGAAAGCCTTCACTTGGGTGGTGGCCAGGATGGTGTTGGTGTGACATTGGCAGGACTCTTGCACATGTTCATGGTGCTTACTATAACCTGCAACGTCACTGGAGACTCAAGTCAGAATCCCATTGTGTCTTATGCCTATAAATCAGGCCTGGGCAAACTTGGGCCCTCCAGGTGTTTTGGACTTCAACTCCCACAATTCCTAACAGTCTCAGGCCCCTTCCTTTCCCCCCTCAGCCGCTAAGGAAGGGCCTGAGGCTGTTAGGAATTGTGGCTCGTCCATTACGCGAAGTAAGCGGTCGCAGAACACTTTTTTTGCCAGGGGCGCAGAGGCGCCTCTGTAAATGCCACTCGACCGCCACTTGAGGAGCGCTCCCTCAGCTCACAACAGCCCTAGCAGTCTGGGGGGAGCCTCGGCTTTCTTGCGTCGCTGCTGGGCGATCCTCTTCCCAAAGGGGCCAGGCCCTTGAGCCTCGCCTAGCCCCTCTCGTTCCTGCTCTACCCGGCCACTGGGTGCGCGAGCAGAGCTGGCGCTCAATCGTTCTCCGCGTTTGATCCCTTCCCCATGACCGGCTCCCTTTCCCAATCCCCCGACGCTCCACCCGCCTCCTCTCCTCTCGCCAATCCGCGGGTGGGCCAAGGGGCGGAGCCGCCGCGCCTGGCCCGCTTCGGGTCCGGAGACGTGTCTGAAAACCCCAGCGTGCGCACCAAAAGTTGCTTCTTCTCCTGACTTTCTCTTCAGCCATTGGGACCAAGAGAGAGAGAGAGAGAGAGAGAGCCCCTCCGGCTGGAGGTATCTCTCACCTCCGCTCCCTCCTTTGTTTTTGCGCCTACCTTCAGGAAAGGTGGGCATCTCCACCTCCCTCTCTCTGTCTCTCTCTCTTGGTCCCAATGGCTGAGAAGAAAGTCAGGAGAAGAGGTGACTTTTGGTGCACACGCCAGGGTCTTCAGGCACGCCTCCGGACCCAAAGCGGGCCAGGCAAGGGAGCAAGTGCGGCAAGTGTAGTTACTGGGATGTATAGTTCACCTACAATCAAAGAGCATTCTGAACTCCACCAATGATGGAATTGAATCAAATATGGCACACAGGACTCCCACGACGAACAGAAAATATATATTAATGATTGGTTGGGGGGGGGGGGCGCGCCAAAATACTGTTTGCTTACCGTTGAAAATTACCTAGGGCCGCCTCTGGTAGCCAGACACATCCAGCCAGCCAGCCCTTTACAGTCAGTAAATAATGATAAAATAAAATGATGATTGCATCTGCAAATAGGAATAAATGGATAGGTGTGTCTTGAGGATCCCTTCCAACTCAGTAGAGGAAGCAAATGGATGCCAGGAGAGTTTAGATGATGCCCAGAAGAAGGGGGTCAGTCTAGATGTCCCTTGATGGGGTCTGTACTATGATTTCTGTTATCCACTAATTTAACACAGTTTGTGCCACACAAACAAAGTTTCTGGAGTAGAACAACTACGGTACTTTCAAAGTAAAGACCACCGAATTAAACACGAAATAACACTTTCAAACCAGGAACAGGTTTCCTTTATTATTAAAAAATGTTTTTAAAAACTTTGAAAATTCAAAAATTCGCCAAAAGATTATGAAATTTGGAGAGCTAACAGTGTCCATGTGGTCTACCACTATAGCAAGTTTCATCATGATTGGTCTAAAAATGAGGGAGGGCGAATCCCCTGAAGTTTCCCCACTGCCAGTACTATTTTTCCCTACTGCACATACGCATCTGCATTAATGAATTGATTCAGAAGTTTCGGAAAGTTTCGATTTTTTTTAATGGAAGTGATTTTAGAATAAAACCACCAGCATCCCCTGCTTCCGAACTGAATTTGGAACCATTTTTTTAATCAACCAAGCCTAGTTTCTGCTATGCCACCCAATGTAGGGATCACATTGCTCCAATCTCTGTTTTGTAATGGCCTGAAGTCAGAGTAACTGCCCAGCTCCTCTTTCTTTCGCTCTCCAAGTAGTCAACGTATGAGAGATGAGCTATGATTATCGAAGCAGTTCTTATGAGCTGGGTTTTCCTGCTTTCAGAGATTTGAAGACATGCCAAAAGGGTGAGATAAATGCTCTAATGAATTCTGGCTACTATCTCTTTTATTACCTCCAAGCCCTACTTTCCCATGAAGCATATGCTTAACCCCAGTGAACGCAATTGAACCTGAAATGTGCCTTTGATTGCATAGGTCCCTCATTATTCTGGCCTCTCCCACACCCCTGGAACAGTTTTGCTCTTCATATTTCAAGGTGTAAGCAACTTCTGACATGTTACAATGCATCTGTCAGGAAGGCAAGGTTCAAATTCCATTTCAGCAAAAACCCTGTAAGATGAACTGTAATGCAAAGCATTTGGGTGGGGACTTTGCCCCTGTCTGCCTAGTGGCCAGCCACACTGTTAACACTGGAGGGGTGGGGCCCCACGGCCATCTGCGTATCCTACCTATTTTTGGGATTTTGTAGATTCTGCACTATGAAAATCGATGCACTCCAACAAAGGTAAGTGAACATTCTTGGCTAAATCAATTCCTGATGTTATAGTACTTTTCACACTATAGCAGGGGACACCTGCTCAGCCCTGTAGCTTTTGCTCTTTTTGCTCAATATTGTTCCCCATGTTGATCAACATCTACATGAAGCTGCTGGGAAAGATCATCCAGAGTTTTGGAGTTTGATGTCATCTGTACACAGATTACATCCAACTCTATTACTCCTTTCCATCTGCTACTAAGGAAGCTGTTCAGGTCCTGAAATGGTGCTTGGCAGCTGTGATGGTCTGGATGAGGGCAAACAAATTGAAATTGAATCAAAACAAGACAGAGGTACTCCTGGTCAGTTGAAAGGCCGAACAGGGTATAGGGTTACAGCCTGTGCTGGACGTGGATACGCTCCCCCTGAAGACACAGGTTCGCAGCTTGGGGGTCCTCCTGTACTCATTGGTGAGCCTGGAACCCCAGGTTTTGGCGGTGGCCAGGGGAATTTTTGCACTATTTGAACTTGTACACCAGTTGCAGCCATACCTTGGGAAGTCAGATTTGGCCACAGTCGTCCATGCTCATTTTACATCTTGAACAGACTACTGCAATGCACTCTACATGTGGTTACCTTTGAAGACTGTTTGGAAGCTCCAAGTGGTCCAACAGGAGTCAGCCAGATTACTCACTGGGGCAGCGTACAGGGAGCATACAACCCCCCATTATTCCAGCTCCACTGTCTGCCCATCTGTTACCGAGCACTATTCAAAGTGCTGGCTTTAGTCTATAATGCCCTGAACCAGTGGTTCTCAACCTTCCTAATGCTGCGACCCCTTAATACAGTCCCTCATGTTGTGGTGAGCCCCAACCATAACATATATTCGTCGCTACTTCATATATGTAATTTTACCACTGTTATGAATTGTAATGAAAATATGTGATATGCAGGATGTATTTGCATTCACTGGATCAAATTTGGCACCAATATCCAATACGCCCAAATTTGAATACTGATGGTGGGGGGATGATATTGTTATTTGGGAGTTGTAATTGCTGGGATTTATCATTCACCTACAAACAAAGAGCATTCTGAACTGAACCAAACTTGGCACACAGAACTCCCATGACCAACAAAAAATACTGGAGTTGGAGTTCACCTACATCCAGAGAGCACTGTCAACTCGAGCAATGATGGATCTGGACCAAACTTGGCACGAATGCTCAACATGCCCAAATGTGAACATTGGTGGAGTTTGGAGAAAATAGACCTTGACATTTGGAAGTTGTACTTGCTGGGATTTATAGTTCACCTACAATCAAAGAGCATTCTGAACCCCACCAATGATAGAATTGGGCCAAACTTCCCACACAGAGCCCTCATGGCCAACAGAAAATACTGTTTTCTGATGGTCTTTGAAGACCCCTCTGACATCTCCTTGCAACCTCCTCCAGGGGCCCCGACCCCCAGGTTGAGAAACGCTGCCCTAAACAGTTCCGGCTCAGCTTACCTGTCTGTACGCATCTCTCTCTATGAACCGTCTGGGAGGTTAAGTTCTTCTGGGGAGGCCCTGCTCTTGGTCCCACCTCCTTCGCAGGCATGAGTGGTGGAGATGAGACAGGGCCTTTTCAGCAGTGGCCCCTCGGCTTTGGAACTCCCTCCCTAGTGAAATTAGATCAGTGTCCTCCCTCTTGGCCTTCAGAAAGAAAGACATGGCTAGGGGACCAAGCCTTTGGTTAGTAAGCAGTGCAAGAAATGAACAGGGATTATGTGCAATTGACATTGGAATGGTCTTGGATTTTGGATTACGTTATTTTAATGTTTATATTGATATGCTTAAATTGTATGGTTGAATGTCTAAATGTTGCTTATGTTTTATGATCTATTGTGGTTTTAATAGTTAATTCATAGATATATGTTATTGTTGATTTTATGTTTGTTTTTTCACATGTATATTTGGCATTAAATTTTGCCATGACTATGTTGGAAACCGCTTTTGAGTCCCCCCAGGAGTGAAAAAAGCAGAATATAAATACAGTAAATAATAAATAATAAAATAGGCAGAGAAACCGGACTATTTCATCTGCACATTTTTGAATATTCTTTGTAGTGTCTTTAAGTTGATGCCCAACTATAATTGAGTGGGAGATTCAGGACCATGCCAGGCACATCAGGGGGCATGAAACCCTCTGCCTACATCTCCATAAACCACAGGATAGGAAACCTATCCATCTGCCCAATATTGTCTACTGTGAAAAACAATCACAAAAGGAAATGCAGCGGCTCCTTGAGATCTCCTGGGATTTGGTTCCAGGACCCTCAGTGGAAACTAAATCTCATGGATGTTCAAGGATGTAAAATGATGACTGTTTCCTGTACGGAGCGTGTTCATAGGTTTCCTGTGTTTGGATCTGGTCTACAGGCTGTCGCCTCAACCCTACATGAGATAGCCTCATATGCATGGGTGCCAAAGATCATTGAGTATGGTTATCCCATCGGGTTTTGCAGATGCACACTGGTGCATTATTAAAGAGTTCCACCTGCTTCTCCTTCTTGTTGGGTGTATGCCAGGCTTGCTTCACAAGGGTGTGATCAGCCACCTGCAGCTTCAGTTTTTTCGCGCCGTTTTTCTCTATCCTTTATAAGGGAGCAGGCCTTCTGCCTTAATGTTTGCTGTTTGGTCTCATGGCTGCCCCCTTGTCTTTTGCCAAGTATATGGTTGCTATTTCACCCCGCCTTCACCTCAGTGGGATATGTCTGTCTGTACTTTGGTGACTAGCGGCTGGTAG
Organism: Anolis sagrei; assembly: GCF_037176765.1. Classification (NCBI taxonomy): domain Eukaryota; kingdom Metazoa; phylum Chordata; class Lepidosauria; order Squamata; family Anolidae; genus Anolis; species Anolis sagrei. The sequence goes on from NC_090034.1 coordinate 72,837,919, forward strand.
CTAAGTCTGGACTTCAACACAGTTCTCATATTCCCTCAACACTGTGTCTTTTACAGCTTCTGGGTCTGATTATCAACAAAGGGAAATCACACCCACCTGTCGTGGGTGTTGTTGTTGGAGCATGTAAGAAATCAGTTAGTGTGTGTGTGTCTCAACTGTAAAATAAGATACACAAAGCTGATTGGTCGAACAATGCCTGGGGAGCAGGCTGAGCCTTGGACTTTTGGATACTGTTACGTTTTTGTTCAGGCTTGAGCTATGCAAGCGCAGAGAGAGATGAAGAGAGAAGCAGAGAGAGAGAGAGTTTGGAATGTGCTCTCACTTCATGAGCTGCTGAAGGAGTTTATCCACATGGACAAAGAAAGACGATTTTAAACCTCTCATAAAAGGACATTATGTGAGTTGGTGCAACTAATCACACTGTAAATATATTGTCCTGAATTACGAAGAGTAAACTACTTGTTCTTTACTGTTCACCTGCGTGGCATATATGTTCTTTCTCTGGCAGTATGTGGGCTGATCAAACGTGAACTACACGTGGTTTATTTTACATTACACCACACAAATGACCTATTTCCCGAGCAAGCAATCCCTCACCCCCAGGACTTTGATTCTTCAAATCTTATGAAAGCCATCGGTGCAAGCCAGGCATACCCAGGTCATGCTGGGCCACATCGTCTCAACTACATAGTGACACCGTATGTATGGCTCTGATTTTGGCCCTTCTGGGCCTGGTTCCTCAGTTCATCCTCCGGGTCAATCTCCGCACCCCTTCTTCTATTCCAATGGGGGCACGCCAGTCACCTATCTGGTGGACCAAAATGAGGAACACATATGCAGAGTTGCCTTTCAGGCCACCACACCTCTCCAGAACTGACAACGGATCCCGCTCTTCAGGGTTGGGAGGCCCATTCGAAAGGCTTCCATGCTGAGAGTCCCAAGAAGGACCCCTTCTGTCACATAACTACCTAGAACTGTTAGTGGCCTAGAAAGCCCTGAGGGTTCTGAATAGTCATTGTCAGAACATGTGGTCTGTTTTTTTAACTTAATAATTATATGATATTGTTTGATATTTTAATTTGGTTTTCACATGGTTGGCAATGAATTCTGCAGGCTAAACATGCCCAGCTCTTTAAACCGTTCCTCATCGGCTTGTCCTCCAGACCCTTGATCATTTTACTCGCCCTCCTCTGGACACATTCCAGCTGGTCAACATCTCCCTTCAATTGTGGAGCCAGAATTGGACACTGTGATTCCAGGTGTGGTCTGACCAAGGCAGAATAGAGGGGCTGCATGATTTTGGCCTGCATAAATAGGAGTCTAGTGCCTAGATCCAGGGAAGTCATGCTACCTCTCTACTCTGCCATGGTCAAAACAGGAGCTTTTTTGTTGAACTCCAGGACCAGAGAAGCAGATGGTGAAAACAGAAGAATGGCCTACCTCAGGGGTGCGTGCTCGCGCCATCAATATTTAACATCTACACAAATGACCAGCCGCTGCCAGAAGAGACAGAGAGTTTCACCTATGCTGACGATCGCACCATCACCGCTCAAGCACAGAACTTTCAAATGGTTGAACAGAAGCTCTCCAAAGCTTTAGGCATTCTTACTGTCTATTACAGGGAAAACATGCTGATTCCTAATCCATCTAAAACACAGACGTGTGCTTTTCATCTTAAGAACAGACAAGCATCTCGAGCTCTGAGGATTACCTGGGAAGGAATCCCACTGGAGTATTGCAGCACACCCAAATACCTGGGAGTCACTGTGGACTGTGCTCTGACCTACAAGAAGCACTGCTTGAATATCAAGCAAAAACTGGGTGCTAGAAACAATATCATACAAAAGCAGGCCGGTACTACCTGGGAACACAGCCACAGTGAAGACATCTGCCTTTGCGCTTTGCTACTCTGCTGCTGAGTATGCATGCACAGTGTGGAATACATCTCACCACGCTAAAACAGTGGATGTGTCTCTTAATGAGACATGACACATTATTACAGGATATCTATGCGCCACACCACTGGAGAAATTATACTGTTTAGCCAGTATTTCACCACTTGACGTCTGCCAGGAAGTAGCAGCCAATAATGAAAGGACCAAGGCAGTGACATCTCCAGCCCATCCTCTGTTCGAATATCAACCAGCATACCAACGCCTTAAATCAATAAATAGTTTTCTAAGATCTACAGAGATACTCACAGGAACACCTCAGCAAACAAGAGTCCAAAAGTGGTAGGCTAAACCCCGGAACCTCAAGCCATGGCTGATACCCAATGAGAGACTCCCCATGGGCATACAGAAGATGGCAATTTAGAAGGCGTTGAATAGACTGCGCTCTGGCACCACGAGATACAGAGCCAACTTTAAGAAATGGGGCCACAAAGTGGAGTCCACGACATGCGAGCGTGGAGAAGAGCAAACCACAGACCACCTATTACAATGCAGTCTGAGCCCTGCCACATGCACAATAGAGGACCTCCTTATAGCAACACCAGAGGCACTTCAAGTGTCCAGCTATTGGACAAAGGACATTTAATATAATGCCAAGTTTTTACAACTTTGTGTTTTTAAAATACATTACAACCATCGCTTCTGATACGATAAATAAATAAATACTATGGCATCAGAGTGGAAAGTGAAATTAAGAGGTGGCGTGGACGCAAGGTGTTCCCATTGATTTAACACAGAAACCAGACACTTGTGAAATAGGAGAGGAGAAATTTTATTGTTACAAAAGTGGAAGGCATAAATGGATTTCAAACCCTACATCACTATTGGTTCAGGGGCCAAAAAGGTTTGGTTTGTTCGCTGCATAGGGCCTCCTGGCAACCTCCCTGTTCTCTGCTCTGCAGAAGGCAAGGCAAGGGCAGACTTCTGTACAAGAACTACTAGATAAATACTACAAAATACTGGGGTTTTCGTCGTGTTTGTGTGTTTTGACAGAAGGAAAGGGATCTAAAGCAACCCACCAATACAAGTCAATCCATTAGCAGGTTAGGTGCAGAAGGGTACAAACTCCAGCCTATCTATATACAAGGAGTGAGCATCTTTCTTAATACGAAGTTTGAAAAAGTAGCCCTGCTGTGGATTTTCAATGAAGGACCTTTGCAGGATTCTTCTGAGCAAGCTGCATTAGCCGAACTTGTGCATTTCATCAGGTTCCTAAGGATGTGACCTGGGCCCTACCACTTGCCACAGGTGATCCCTGACATGCGCATTCAGGGCCTGGAGGGATACTCACTTTGTGCTTGAAGAGTTTGTGGCGGAAGGAAAGTTCTGCACCAAGAAAGCCTAGATTCTGTAACTTGATTCGCTTTACACAATATATTCAACATATTTGCATAATTCTGTGATAAGGAGAGGTAAATAGCTATATAGAGCATTGACTCTTCTTCTCAAGCCACTGCAAATCTGATTCCACAAACTTCCTGGTTCAGAGATTTAGGCAGACATTGCTCACACACATGAAAGCGTAACTTCAGCACTATTATTCTATTACTCATAATATAAAAAATTAAAAAGGAAGGAAGGAAGCTCAGGAAGTTGAATTTATATTAAGTTATATTCGGTTTTTCTCCCCTTGGGTCACATCACACATACCTGACACACACTCGGTCTCAGAGGCCTGGGTATGGGCTCACATTCTAGTGTGTCATAATTGTAATGAAATACAAGGGTTATCCGGAAAGTAAGGAACAATATTTTTTAAATACACTGAATGAATATATTTTAATCAAACTTACATGGATTGCAGCATAGGTATTACATTATTTTTCCACACAATCACCATTCAGTTCAATACATTTTGTCATCCGTGGGACAAGTTTTTGATGCCTGTGTCATAGAAGTTTCCCTCCACCCTTTTCAGCTGGCTCGTCACTTTGATTTTCACGTTGTCGTCATCGGAAAAATGTTTTCCACCCAGGTGTTCCTTCAATTTAGTGAACAGGTGATAGTCACGGGGCGTGAGATTGGGGCTGTGAGAGGGGTGGCTTAAAACAGCCCAACCAAATAAAGTCAACCACTCTTGTGTTACATGAGTGGTGTACGGATGCGCATTGTCATGAAAGAGACAGACTCCCGCCGTCAGCATCCCACTGCTTGTTTTGGATGCCTCTACGGTTTCTTCTTGGTCTGATAATATATTCCGTACCCATTTTGTCACATGCTGTCTTGACATTACGTCCTCCCTATAAACTGAAACGATTTCACAATGAATCGCAACAGTGTTCAATACCTTAGCATGTAAGTAGCATATTACAGCGCGAACTTCGCACTTGGCGGGAAATGGAATTAAGATACTCATCTCTAACCTTCACCATAATGCCAGTGGATGAGCTACTGACGACTGACACTGTTTGTTCGCTTCTGCTGGCTTCCTGCTACATGGCAGTGATCCCACCTTCCCTCGCAAAAATTCCCCACAAGAGCTCTGTGCCTTGTAACCTTTCTTTCCGGATAACCCTCGTATATGCTAACTTTAACCCAATGTACCAAGTGGGAACACATTACACACTAGTGCAAACACAACCTGAATGGGGTCTGTTTTGTTGTAGGTACAGACACTGCATGGATTCTCAACACCAAAAGTGGGCCAGGGCTCGGGAGAAGGGGATACACACGTTTACCAAAAAACTAAACACACTGATTACTAAAAGCATCCCTCAGGAATGTTGAAGCCTTGGGACATCTTTGCTTTAAAATAAGGCTAGAGATAGGAATTCCTCCACAACCTTCATGTGCTTAGTCCAGTTCCCTCAACGAGATACAGGAGCCAAAAGGGACTCCCTTTATTGCACTCATAGCAGGTGGCTTGTATGGCTTTAAGCTTCAAACCTATAATTAGTAGGAGCACCTCTGCTCCCGGCCCTAAGGGTTCAGAAGAGCTTTTCCTTGTGCATGGTGGCATCTCCCTATCGTTACAGTGAAGCGGGAAAAGATGCAGTAATACAAAAATCAGATAGCCCTGGAGGGTAGAGAGGCACAGGTGGTGGCAATGGCTGTACTTTCAGAGATTGGACAGGGCCTCTTGGGGTTGCCTTGGGTTTTGCCGCGAGGCGCAGAGGGTCCTCAAAAGCTCTTTTGTGCCCCGGACACACTGGATGGTCCCAAGGAGTGTAGGGGAAGTGGGTGGAACAAAGGAAGGAGAGAAAGAGAAAGAGAGAGAGAGAGGGTTAGTAAAACAAAACGCCTGAGAAAGAAAGGATGGTCACAACAGCAGTGCCTGCAGGCAGGCGAGAGAGCGAGGAGGAGCAGACAGTGGGAAATCAGTGCAAGTTTTGTAACTCTGGAGCAGGTGCCCGTTTTGTACAGGCCCGCTCTTTATTGAAAGGACTTGGGTGGGAAGAAAGGTCAGGAAGAGGAGGTGACAAGCACATCAGGTCAACACAGAAAGACATTTCAAACAAATCCTGATTAGAACTAAATCAAAAAGATGGCATCTGACGGACATGTCACATGAGCATGCAAAAGTAAGAATACCTTTTCATGAGGTCTATATAGGTAAGGTTATTTTTTAAGAATATGGTTATCTTTTTTCAAGACTTAACAGACTTTTTTACACCTCATCTATTGCGCACTACTTTGACTTCTATACAGGCATGGGCTAAATGTGTTAGCATGATTTCCCAAACCCTTGAATTCATTACTTCTATTAACATCTATTCTTAGCTACAGCTTCACCTTCAAAATCCAAAATGGCGTGAAGCATCCTGCAGTCTCCAGTAGATGGAGAACATGATAGACCCCTTGGGTGAGACAGGCTAACTTTCATGCAAAAGATCATCTCGAGGTAGGGAAACACAGGAAATAGAAAGTTGGGCTTTGCCTGGATGGTAGCCTGCCTCTGATCTGAGCCTCTGGCTTTCTGTGGTAGCAAATTCGCCTTCCCCAGAGAGCAGTGGTTACCAACGTATGGGCCATGGCCCACTGGTGAGCCGAGACCTAAAATAATGTCCGCAGCTCTAGATTATTAAATATGGTTTTCTGTGGGCGAGCACATGGCGACTACTGTATATGTTATGAATCAAAAACTAGTGCTGATGTGGGCTATCCAAGGCAATTTTCTGAATCAGCACCCCAAATAACCAAACCAAATCTAAAGTTGACCAAAATCCGATACGTAATCCTTTTGGTACTCATGTTGGAGAGTGGTCCCTAGTCAAAAAAAAAGGTTGGGAACCACTTCCATAGTCTCCTTGCCTATGGGCCACCTTGCCAATGCGTCCCTATGGTCAACTTCCCCAGAGTCTCCCAGCCTATGAGCCTCCTTGCCAATGGGTCCCTATGGTTAACTTCCCCAGAGAGCCTCCTTGCCTATGGGCCAACTTGCCAGTGGGTCCCTATGATTAACTTCCCCAGAGCCTCCTTGCCTATGGCAATGGGTCCCTATAGTCAACTTGGCAATGGGTCCCTATTGTCTCCTCGCCTATGGGCCAGCTTGCCAATGGGTCCCTATGGTCAACTTCCCCAGAGAGTCTCCTTGCCTATGGGTCCCTATGGTCAACTTCCCCAGAGTCTCCTTGCCTATGGACTTCCTTGCCTATGGGCCTCCTTGTCTATGGTTTCCTATGGTCAACTTCCTCAGAGAGTCTTCTTGCCTAGAGCCTGCTTGCCTTCATGACTCTGCAGGAGATGCTTCATGTGTACTTCATAAAAAGGAAAATCAGCCTACTTAGCAAACCTTGCAAATGCTGATTTGTTATCAGTAAATGTTTGATTTTTCTACATATTTTATAAAACTATATCCCCATGGTTATGTAAACACTTCTCAGGCCAAAAGGGGTCACAAGCAGAAAAAGTTGATGAAGCCCTGCTCTAGGAACAGTCACAGTTCAAGCCAAACGTACTTTGCGGTGTCTATGTTAAGAAAAGGTTGGACTGCCAAATGGCTCTTGCTCTAGTATGCTAATGTGCCTTGTCTCAAAACTTTAGGACAGATGACATCTATTTAACTTGGAACTTCCCCCAAGTAGACAATTACTGGTTCTTCTATTTTGGAATAGATTCCAAATGGAATTTTGAAGCAGAAGAGAGTCAAATAGAAAGCACTGACGAGGGTTAGTCACTGGACGTCTACACAATCGGTTTGATAAACAAGGTTTACAGATAATTACTTACCAGCAATACATAACATACACGCATGAGAAAGGATTTAAGGCTCATTTTGGGGGAAATGACATGGCAACAAAATGAGCACCAGTGAGGAGCTAGCAGCCACAAAACAGCAGAGACAAGATAGCAGTTAGGCCTCTGCTTTAGTCTAACATGTGGTATGGATACTTTGCCCATCCATGGGAAGTTCATCTTGAAAGCAGTGTGGTAAAGAATGCCCTGAACTAGTCCCTCCTTTGACTGTACCTCCGCAGTGACATTAGGGCTATGAGGGAAGCCACTTAAGGTCAGTAATGCACTTGCAGGCAGACCCCAGACAACAGATCTATCTCACAGATGTAAGAAGTTGAAAAATAATGCAAATCACTTCAACAACTCAGAAGTACCCTATAAATACGAAGTGATAACCTACCAGAGCAGATGTCTTTTGCCTTATCTCAACCTAGCATTGTCATAAAATACAAAGGGCCCATTTTACATAGATGTGGGGGGAGCAGATGGTCCTCTCCAGCAACCTTTCTTCTGTATCCCCAAAACATCACCTGCTGTAGGAGCCATCTTTTAGTAGGCAGTGGAGATTTAACTGCTCAGTAATAGATGAGGAAAGGACAGGCATCTCACTGACATGAGCACTATTCTGCATTTAACTTTTAATCCAGTAGTCTCACAGCCACATAGAAACGCATGTCTCATTTCCTACTAGTTCATGGCAGTGGATTTGTGGCAAGCCATTTTCACATGTTCTCAGTTTCAAATCTCCAAGCAATCACAGAGGAAGGGCTAGGTGGGCCAAAAAGGTATGAAGCCCTTTCTTGCCGTCTGTTAAGGTCCCAAGTTCAGTGAGATGAATCGGGACCTCACCCAGCAGCTGGCATATGGGAGGAAACTCACTTGACTGAAAACACTGAATATAATATAATAGAGTCTCGCTTATCCAACATAAATGGGTCAGCAGAATGCTGGATAAGCAAAAATGTTGGATAATATGGCAGGATTAAGGAAAAGCCTATTAAACATCAAATTATGTTATGATTTTACGAATTAAGCACCAAAACATCATGTTTTACAAGAGATCAACAGAAAAAGCAGTTCAATACATGGTAACGTTATGTAGTAATTACTGTATTTACAAATTTAGCACCAAAACATCGCAATGTATTGAAACAGCTGTGGATCCAGGCAAGCGTCTACACAGTCTACGACAGTCTACGTTGGATGAGTGAAGGTTGGATAAGTGAGACTCTATTGTAGCTGGATGTGTACCAAATAAGCTCTCAGAATTTAACACCCTCTCCAGTACAACCAGAGCGAAGTTTGGATTTTTGGAAAGCTGAAAGTCCTATTATCATAATAGTGTAAGTAAACTGAGATAATAAGACTGTGTGGAATTTATGTGGGATACCAAGAAATATCAAATCCAGCCCAGAAGTCATCTTATCACATTATATAAGCTTTGGAAACCATCGTGAAGGAACATTATCATGTTGACACCCTGACAATTGGGTGATTTGAAATACTAACAGTGAGAAGAGATAACTTGTTGGTGAGACTATGGTATTAACTAGAAGGGGTTATAAAACTCAGGGACTTTTGCTCTTACCTGCAAATTTCCCTTTAAAGAACCGGAGAGTACAAATGAAAATTACTCAGTTCTTCCCTGGAGGGAGTAGTGGAAGGGACGTAGAAAGCAAGGAGCAAGGTAATACTACTCCTAGTTTGGACCTTAAGGGTAATCTTAAGGACTACAAAGACATGCCTGGCTATATTAATTTGGCCAATGAACTGTATCTTGTGGAGAATTTTGTTGGTGCATGTAAAAAATCAGCTGGTGAGTGTGTTAATTGAAAAATGCAAGGCACGAAGCTGATTGGTTGGGCTATGCCTAAGAAGCTAGCTGAGCCTGGGAGTTTTGGTAACAGTTACATGTTTAGATTATTGTGCAAGTAGCTTGCCAAGACAGTTTAGTATAATCTTGTGCTTCTGAGCTGCTGGAAAGAGACTCTTCACATGGACACTTAAGGACCATTTGAATCTCTCTCAATGGACACTGTGTAAATCAATGCAACTGTTCACATGACTGTATATATGTTGCTCTGCATAACAAAGAGTAAACACTTTATTCTTTACTGATCATTTTTACGTGGCATATCTTTTCTCTAGAAAGACAGTGTGTGGATCGGTAAAGACGTGAACTACGTGTGATTTTCATTCCGCCACAAACTTGACACCTGAAGTGTCAGTGCAATCTCTGAATGTGTACAATGTCGCAACATACAGAGCCACTTGGGATATGACAGTGGAAGACCCTATGAACTTTGCTCAAAGTCCTCCCCACTTATCCTTCAAGCTATCCTTGCTGTACCCCATAGTCCAATAACCCCAGCTACCAATGGTATGGCTTATAGGCACACAACAAATGAGAACAGCCACACAGACTGAGGGGTGGGGAAGGGAGATGGGCTTCAGGCTTGAAGCAACTCATGCGGTGAGAATGAGATAATTCACTGGATGAGGTCGAGGAAAGAAAATTCTTACCAGCTAACCTTCAGAGAGCAGTACTAACCCCATCCTGTGGGGAGGGGCTCTCCCATCAGGCAGTGCAAGATATGGCAAAGTCCTGGCAAGCATCCTCCTGAAGAAGACACCAGAAATTATGCACCACAGCAATCTTGGGGTCTGGGAGGCAGGAGTGGGGCAGGGAGGGACGCAGTGGACGCCAACAGGAAGCTGTCCACCTGGGCCGGAATGGGCTCTGGGCAGGGAAAAGCTGGCATCAACTGTGGCCAGGCTGGTGTGTTGCCTGCAAAATCGACTTCCATAGACAGCACAGATTCTCCAAAGCCACTCAGAGCAACAGCTTCTGTGCCTTGTAGATGCAGAGTCAGCATCCAGGCAACTTGCTACTCATTCAATGTCCTGTAAATCTTAGTTTTCCCCCCAGGAAACAGCCACGGGGCAGGTTTCTTAATTTAACATAATATAACACAAATACAAAACTCAAAGTAATTAGTTATTTTTTTTAAAAAAATGTCTTTATTACAAAAGTAAACAAAAAGGAAGAAATGACTCAACCACGAGAAGGTTGTTTAGCCCTACAAATGTAACACTGCTACAGTCTTGTCTCCCTTCTTTCTTAACTATGCTTTATGGAAATGATTATGGTTTCAAAGATGGTTTGATTTTTTGCTCAACAAGAGCAGCTCCTTTTCCTAGGAAATGTATGAGGAGGCCACCCTTCTGGAAATAACATGGCCTACAACTGGCCAATCAGGAACTCCCCTCACCCTATCTGCGTTCAGGAAAACTGAATGAAGAAAAAGTGAGCATATTTCACAATGACCCCCTCTTCCACCCCCCAAAAAAACACAAACAAACCCCAAAGCAATTTGTTCCGCAGGCAGGTCCAGCTTATGTTTAGTTCAACCACACAGGCGTTATATCCTCTGTGCTAGAAAATGAGCCCTATCATTTGAAAATGCGTATTCACAGATGAGATGGCAGTAATGGGAGCAAAAGCTGGGTTGCTGTGAGTTTTCCGGGCTGTATGGCCATGTTCCAGAAGCTTTCTCTCCTGACGTTTCGCCCACATCTATGGCAAGCAAACTCAGAGGTTGTGAGGTTAGTTGGAAACAAGGCAAGAGGAATTTATGTATCTGTGGAATGTCCAGAGTGGAAGAAAGAACTCTAGTCTGCTTGAGACAAGTGTGAATGCTGCAATTAATCACCTTGATTAGCACTGAATAGTCTTGCAGTTTCAAGGCTTGCCTGCTTCCTGCTTACAAAGGATTTTCCCCAAGCAGGAAGCAGCCAAGCATTGAAGCTGCAAGGCTTTTCAATGTGAATTATCAATAATTACAGATACATTTTGGGGGAGGGGGAGGGCTTCAAATTAGCACACCGAACCTCCATAGCAATTGAGCACTTGATGAACCAGTCTGGACAGAGCATATTATTTGAGAACACAGAAATGCTGGACCACTCTAACAACCATCATGTCAGACGACAAAGAGTAGCCATTGAAATCCATAAGCATGTGGACAATTTCAACAGAAAGGAGGAAACCATGAAAATGAACAAAATCTGGCTAAGGTAAAGGTAAAGGTAGTCCCCTGACATTAAGTCCAGTCATATCTGACTCTGGGGTGTGGTGCTCATCTCCATTTCTAAGCCGAAGAGCCGACGTTGTCCGTAGACACCTCCAAGGTCATGTGGCCGGCATGGTTGCATGGAGCGCCGTTACCTTCCCGCCGGAGCGGTACCTATTGATCTACTCACATTTGCATGTTTTCGAACTGCTAGGTTGGCAGAAGCTAGGGCTGACAGCGGAAGCTCACGCTGCTCCCTGGAATCGAACCTGCGACCTTTCGATCAACAAGCTCAGCAGCTCAGTGCTTTAACCCACTGCGCCATCGGGGGGCCCCAAGAATAAAAAAACCTCTAAAATCAGGATAGTAAATAAGGAACACTCAGAAGACAGAGGAATTCCTAACAGGAAACAATCGGAACCAACAAAGGATCCCCCCCCCCCCCCCCCAGGCAGGAATCAGCCAGGCCTTGAAGATGCAAGGCTTTTCAATGCTAGTCAAGGTGATTAATTGCAGCATTCACACTTGCCTCAAACAGCACAGAGTTCTTTCTCCCATCCTGGAAATTAATCCACAGATATATAAACCTCACTTGCCTTGTTTCCAACAGACCTCACAACCTCTGAGGATGCCTGCCACAGATGTGGGCGAAACGTCAGGAGAGAATGTTTCTGGAACAGCAACCCAGTGATTCCGGCCATGAAAGCCTTCGACAAGACAAGGAGCAAACGCTGCTCAAAAATGGGCAGCCTACCAGCAGAGTGAGAGAGATCCTCATCATGACCCCAGGGAGTCTCACAGGGCTAAATTAGCACTACAGCCTCAGCAACCTTAACACCAGGGTTCAAGCCGGTTATTATCCAGGGAATGCCTCCACTATATATACCTTGGGTTTGGGCACTCGCCTAAGGAACAAGAATATAAGTACCTGCCTCATTCATCAGCTGCACAGAAGTTGGAGCTGTTTTTCTAATTATCCCATAGGCCCTGAGAGCCTAAGAGTTAGCAGCAGCTCCCAGGGTAGTGGGCCACATGCAGAGTTGCTCCAAGTGGTGCCCATTTACCAAAACCTGCAGTCCTGTACACATTTTCCCTCTCAAAATGCATTATAAGCAGATGCACAGCATGTATTCGAGCTGCAATATCTGATTGCTGGAAGCTGCACTGGAATTTTTTAGAACTGCATCGACGTATTCTATGCCCACATTTCAATGTTGGCTTTGCATCATGCTTTAAACTCATCTTTTAAGTGTAGATGCAAAATCTAGAAAGGAAGCACCCATTACATTGACTTTTCCATCTCTGATGCAATTATATGATTCATCAGCCAAATGGATATTGTTCACTAAGTCAATCATAATAATAAAAAAATTAAAAGACAAGCATAGAAAAACACTAGAAAAGTTCATAGTCTTTGATCTCTCCCAGGAGCTGCTCCAGATAAGTGCAAAGAGTGCTCTTTCTCATATTATAAATCCTGGGTTGTTGTGGGTTTATCTCTTTTAAGTCTCAAGTTTGAATGACAATCTTTGATATTTTTATCTTGTACAGTTTTAGTAGGTGGTATGATTCTGCACCATAACCTTTATTGGGTTGTTGTGAGTTTTCCGGGCTGTATGGCCATGTTCCAGAAGCATTCTCTCTTGACACTTCGCCTGCATCTATGGCAGGCATCCTCAGAGGTTGTGAGGTCTGTTGGAAACTAGAAAAATTGGGTTTATATATCTGTGGGATATCCAGGATTGGAGAAAGAATTCTTGTCTGTTTGAGGTAGGTGTGAATGTTTAAATTGGCCACCTTGATTAGCATTTAATGACTTTGAAAACTCAAGGTTTGTCTTCTTGCTGTCTGGAGGAATACTTTGTTGGGAGGTGATTAGCTGGACCTGATTGTTTCTTGTCTGGAATTCCCCTGTTTTTTAGTGTTGGCCTCAAAAACAACAAAGGGTTCCCCCAGGCAGTAAGAAGCCAGACCTTGAAACTTCTAGATCATTAAATGCTAATCAAGGTGGCCAATTGAAACATTCACACACCTATCTCAAACAGACAAGAGTTCTTTCTCCCACCCTGGACATTCCACAGATATATAAACCCCATTTTGGGTTGTTGTAGGGTTTTTTTCGGGCTATATGGCCATGTTCTAGAGGCATTTTCTCCTGACATTTCGCCTGCATCTATGGCAAGCATCCTCAGAGGTTTTCCTAGTTTCCAGAAGACCTCACAACCTCTGACAATGCCTGCCATAGATGCAGATGAAATGTTAGAAGAGAATACTTCTGGAACACAGCCATACAAGCCCATAAAACTCACAACAACCCAGTGATTCCATCCATGAAAGCCTCGAACAATACAATATTAATCCTTTTAGAAAAAAACACTTATCAATTTACCACTGTGAATCAAGAATGGAAGACTGAGACTGAGGATTTTCCTTGTATTTCTGAGCACAGGCAGTGAAAAAGGGCCCACGTCAATAGAGTTTAACAAGGCCCAGGGAGCTCCCTACTTTCCTTAGGGAAGCCTAAGAGATCTCTTCCAGGAACAACACAGTCCATATCAATGGAGGAGGCCTGTCATGAGCCTCTGGAAGCTGATGGGATTCCAGAATGTTCTCTGGAAGGGGGCGGTACCACTCTAAGGTAGTGACTGACGTCGCTTACAAGAGATGCATGTCTGGAAAAGCTGAAGGAAAGACCTGATCCCTCACTTACAAGGAGCATTCCTGAGATATGACTTCAGTGATTCCGATTTTGAAAAAATACAAGCATGATGTTCATGCGATCCCTGATTCTCTGCTGAGATGAGGTTAAAAAGGCACACTTGATTTGTCCCTATGAGATCCAAAATCTGTTTTCAATGAAGCCTAGTTTCTTTAGGAATACAGAACATCAAGCTTCCCTTTATTTTCCTGTGTCAGGAGCAACTTGAGAAACTGCAAGTCGCTTCTGGTGTGAGAGAATTAGCCGTCTGCAAGGACGTTGCCAGGAGACACCTGGATGTTTTGATGTTTCTCTCATGTCCCTGCATGGGGAGCTGGAGCTGACAGAGGGAGCTCATCTGCATTCTCACTGGATTCAGACCTTCAACCTGTCAGTCTTCAGTCCTGCCAGCACAAGGATTTAACTCATTGTGCCACCGGGAGCTTCCCTTATATCCTAAAGACTAGCCGAACGTTCCTACAGTCTTCCAAAGCTCAAAGAAGAATTACAAATTAATTTCAAAGCTTTTTTAAAAAATCACCTGATTCTATGTATGCAAAACAAACCCACTTTGAAAAATCCTTAGAAAAATCTACAAAATGTGTGCAAAAAAAAAATATCCAGCAGCTTTTAATGAACAGGTTTCAAGTATTTAACATGTATTTAACCTTCCTATGCGCATTAGGGCTGACACAGCAGGATGGGAGGCACTGCTAAAAGGAATTCTAATAGGCATCTTCATGATCTCTCCCCTCCTTTCTATGATTGGTTGAGAATTCAAATGAGAGGATTCAGCTTTCTACAGAGAAAAAAAGCCCAGGGGAGGAAGGTTTCTTTCTGGATTGTCCTGTGAATACAGTCTCCGCTCAGTATTTCCCTTGACAAAAATAGTTCTCTGACCAGGAAGTACCAAATGGCAATATCCCCTCTGGGTTGCTGTGTGTTTTCCAGGCTGTATGGCTATGTTCCAGAAGCATTCTCTCCTGATGTTTCACCCACATCTATGGCAGGCATCCTCAGAGGTTGAGGGGGTCACTAGGCAAGAGAGGCTTACATATCTGTGGAATGTCTAGGGCGGGAGAAAGAACTCATGTCTTTCCCCCAGGCAGCGATCAGCCAGGCTTTGAAACTGCAAGGCCATTGAATGCTAATCAAGGTGGCCATTTGCAACATTCATACTTGCGTCAAGCTGACAAAAGTTCTTCCATTAGTACACAGATATATAAATCCCACTTGCCTCGATTCCAACAGACCCCACAACCTCTGAGGATGCCTGCTATAGATGTGGGCGATAAATCAGGAGAGAATAATTCTGGAACGTTGCCAGACAGCCTAGAAAACACACAGCAACCCAGTGATTCTGGCCATGAACACAATATTCCCTTCTCTATTCACATCAGTAGAGGCTTTCCGTAATTTCCACTGATCAGGTAAACAATGGTACTGGGCTGTCCTCATCCTGTTTCTGTTGTTTTGATTTGACTGAAGCAAACAAGGATAGCACCCCGACACAGAGAACCCAGAAGAATGCCTCCTGCTCCTTTCCTAGGGTTCGCGTAACCTAGCATTCTTCTTGCTCCCATCAGTTGGAACAGTAGCGTCGTCCTCGGCAAACCAGCTCAGCAGGCCACACTTGCTGCTAAGGCAAGGAGTGCCATGTCCTCAAACGGTGCGCTGTGCCTCAAGGCTCAGCCAAAGAACACTTTTCCCTCTCACTGCTCACGCAAAGCGGCTAGACTGACCGACTAATGCCAGCTTCATCAAGGAGCAAGTCTGAACTAAATGCTGTATGTGGTATCCTCCTTCTCTACACCACTGCCAAGTCCCTATGCTTCATATTTCCCAACCAGTCCCTACCGCAGACCCTCTGAGAATGGGTGGTTCTTAAGAAATGACCTTCTTCCCGACGAGGGACGTGGTTTGCTCTAAGCAGCTCTGCCGAGAGCTTAGATGCAGCAGTCAACAAGGTCTAGGCAAGTCCCACCGTACAAAAAAATCAAACCAAATTAAACAACCAACACCAAAGATGATGGCATAAGGTTTGAGTAGGAACTTGGGAAGCTCTGCCTCACTCAGGCTGTCTTGCCTAAGCCCAGAAAATGGCAAAATGGAGGAGAAGCACCAGCTGGAGGTAGGCCTAGGCACAGGACTGTATGTCAGCACTGCTAAGGGTTGACTCATACCATGCTGGCATCCGATTTCATTCCAAAGGAAGGAGGGATTTCAGTCTTAGGAGTGGCCGGGATCCCAGCATCTGCCTGGATGAATCCTCTTCTGTCTATTAAACTATGTGGGAGAGAGAGAGAGAGAAAGAAGGCAAACAAAAAGTCATGTTAAAGCAAATAATAAATAACAAAACTTTATTTATATACCGCCCTATCTCCCCTAGGGGGCTCGGAGCGGTTTCCACATACACAAAATGATACAAAAATGTACAATATAAAACAAAAACATAGACATAAACTGTTAACACAACATCTATCTATCTATCTATCTATCTATTTATCTATCTATCTATCTATCTATCTATCTATCTATCTATCTATAAAAATGCTCTGTGCATAATGAGTTCCTTAAAAACAAAAGAACCAATGAACGAAATCACACCAAATTTGGCAACAGAACGTCTCACAATACAAGGAGTGACCATCACTCAAAAAATTATGATTTTGTCATTTGAGAATTGTAAAACATGGCCCTATAGCCCGGAAAAACCTACAACAACCCAGTGATTCCGGCCATGAAAGCCTTCGACAATACATTGGGTTGTTGTGTATTTTCCGGGCTGTGGCCATGTTCCAGAAGCATTGATGCAGGTGAAACGTCAGGAGACAATGCTTCTGGAACATGGCCATACAGCCTGGAAAACACAAAACAACCTCAAGTGTCTGTTTGTGTAGGATTTTACAAATAACTACAACAATGGGATCACGATCAGGCTAACTCCTCCGGCTCTCTTAGAGACAGAAGTCCCTCATGTAAACCAAAAATAATTCAAATATCTGTTTAAGTATGTGTTTACAGCTACTTTTACATGACATCTAAATTGGTAAAAATCCCATTAAATAATTATTCTCCATTAGAGCATCAGAGAGATAGCTGAGGGAGACATAAGCTGAGGAAATGAGAAAAATAAAGATAGGAAATATAGCAAGAATGTTATCTGGTAAAAATTATATTAATTGAGGGGGATACCGCTTGAACTATTTTCTGCACCTATTAATTTCACATTTGCATGTTTTTGAACTGCTCGGTTTGCAGAAGCTGGGGCTAACAACAGGAGCTCACCCCACCCACAGATTTGAATTGCCGACCTTCTGATCAGCAAGTTCTGCAGATCAGCGGTTTAACCCACTGCGCCACCGCAGCCCCTTATAGTGTAACACAGACTTCGGTCTGTATTAAATCTGCGCCTTCATCTCAGTGTTGCCAAGAGAAAAGCACACACAATATTATTATCAAGAGAAACATGATCTTTCGGTAATTTATTTGGCATTCCTTGAACTTTTTGAGTGTGACTACATCTGGGAAAATATGGCTCAGATGGGTTTCTTATGCATCTTTAAATGAAAAAATTATAACACACCACAGCCAAATGTTGCCTCCTATAAGTTTTGATGATTAACTATGACAACATTTTCTTCCCACATGTATTTATGAACCCATTCAAATGAACATCTCCTCTGTGCTAATGTGAGACTCACTCTTCATTTTATCCAATTGTGCCCTCTTGTGACTAAATGGAGACAGGTAAAATGGGTATCATAACAGTAAATAAAGAACAACACTCAAAAACATGGGAATTCCAGACAAGAAACAATCAGGGCCAGCTAATCACCTCCCAACAAATGATTCCCCCAGGCAAGAAGCCAGACCTTGAAAACTGCTAGGCCAATAAATGCTAATCAAGGTGGCCAACTGCAACATTCACACCTACCTCCAACAGACAAAGAGTTCTTTCCACCACCCTGGACCTTCCACAGATATATAAATCCCACTTGCCTAGTTTCCAACAGACCTAACAACCTCTGAAGATGCCTGCCATAGATGCAGGCGAAACATCAGGAGAGAATGCTTCTGGAATATGGCCATACAGCCCGGAAAATACACAACAACCCAGTGATTCCGGCCATGAAAGCCTTTGACAATACAAAGCACCAGGTAGTTTAAATCTGTTCCTAGACATGAAAGTTAAGAGCTACATGCAAGACATTGTGGAATTTCCACTAGAGAACAAATGCAAAGATATGTAACAAGGAGACTGGGGAGATAGGTCAATCCTCTAAAAGATCTGATCTATTCCATGCCCTGTTTCCATTCTAGCTGGTCATTCCCATCTAGTTTTGAATGACTGGTGCCTGATGCCAGAATTCCAGTATGAGTTCCAATTGTGCCAACTAATGTACAAAAAAAGGGATACAGGTGCTTCTTTGCTCAATTCTCAAGTAGCCACACAATGTTCCTTGATTGTGTTGGGAGTGGGCACCTTCCCCTTAGCAACCAATCAGTGGCAGAGGGCTCCCAGCCACCATCAACCAATCCTTGCACAGCTGAGAAACAGTGGTGTTCTTAGTTCCCAAAGATCCAATGCAGTTTTCGGCGGTCCAGCAAGGTAGATGTGGTTTAGGTGGTTCTGGGAAAGGTATATCTCACTATCATTCCAATAGGATGCTTTCACCACTGTGTTCTCCTGCCTTTCTGAGAAATAGTCATTTAGATCAAAGTTAAGGGACCCATTTGGGGTCCCCTAATTCAGAGCTTCTTAAACTTTTCCAACTTGCTATCTCTTTTTGCCCAAGAAAGTTTTATGTAACCTCAGGTATATAAAATAGGTACACAGACAGTCCCCAACTTACAAACAGGATAGGTTCTGTAGGTTTGTTCTTAAGTTGAATTTTCATGTAAGTCGGAACAGGTACATTTTTAAAGTGTAACTCGAGCCATACACACAAATGTTGTGGTAACCCCCAACCATAAAATTATTTTTGTTGCTACTTCATAACTGCAATTTTGCTACTGTTATGAATCATAATGTAAATATCTGATGTTGTTGTTCATTTGTTCAGTCGTCTCAGACTCTTCGTGACCTCATGGACCAGCCCACACCAGAGTTCCCTGTCGACCGTCACCACCCCCAGCTCCTTCAAGGTCAGTCCAGTCGCTTCAAGGATGCCATCCATCCATCTTGCCCTTGGTCGGCCCCTCTTCCTTTTGCCTTCCACTTTCCCCAGCATAATTGTCTTCTCTAGGCTTTGCTGTCTCCTCATGATGTGGCCAAAGTACTTCAACTTTGTCTCTAGTATCCTTCCCTCCAGTGAGCAGTCGGGCTTTATTTCCTGGAGGATAGACTGGTTGGGTCTTCTGAAGTCCACTCTCAGAATTTTCCTCCAGCACCACAGCTCAAAAGCATTGATCTTCCTTCGCTCAGCCTTCCCTAAGGTCCAGCTCTCACATCCGTAGGTTACTACAGGGAATACCATGGCTTTGACTAGGCGGATCTTTGTTGCCAGTCTGATGTCTCTACTCTTTACTATTTTATCGAGACTGGACATTGCTCTCCTCCCAAGAAGTAAGCGTCTTCTGATTTCCTGGCCACAGTCTGCATCTGCAGTAATCTTTGCACCTAGAAATACAAAGTCTGTTACCGCCTCCACATTTTCTCCCTCTATTTTCCAGTTGTCAATCATTCTTGTCGCCATAATCTTGGTTTTTTTTATGTTTAGCTGCAACCCGGCTTTTGCGCTTTCTTCTTTCACCTTGATTAGAAGGTTGGGTGAGAGAATATCTGATATGCTGGATATATTTTCATTCACTACACCAAATTTGGCACAAATACTTGATATGCCCAAATTTGAAAACTGCTGGGATTAGGGGATTGATTTTGCAATTTGGAAGTTGCTGGGATCTATAGTTCACCTACAATCAAAGGGCATTCTGAACTCCACCAACGATAGAATTGAACCAAACTTGGCACACAGAACTTCCATGACCAACGGAAAATATTGGAAGGGTTTGGTGGGCATTGACCTTGAATTTGGGAGTTGTAGTTCACCTCCATCCAGAAAGCACTGTGGACTCAAACAATTATGGATCTGGATCAAACTTGGCACGAATCCTCAATATGCCCAAATGTGAACACTGGTGTGTTTGAGGAAAATAGACCTTGACATTTGGGAGTTGTAGTTGCTGGGATTTATTGTTCACATACAATCCGAAACCCACCACAGATAGAATTGGGCCAAACTTCCCACACAGGACCCCCATGCCTTAAAGGGATTTGCTCACATGCTCTCCCTTGCCCGCACATGCGCACTACGTTGCCATGTGTCTAGCGTGCCTGCTCTCCCCTCCGTGCTTGGAGTCTCAGAAACAGTCCTTCGCTTGGCTGAGAGCCCAACTGGGAAGCCAGCCAATCTCAGCAGGAGGAGGGCTTTTGGTGGGAGGAATTGCTGTCTGATTCCGAAAAGGAAGAGAAGGACAGGTGGAGAGATCTTCAGCCTTCTCTGCCAAACAGGTTTCTAAAACCATCAGAAATATATATTTTCTGATGCACTTTGGCGCCCCCTCTGAAACTTCTTCGCTACCAGCCCCCACCCCCGGGGTCCTGACCCCCAGGTTGAGAAACGCTGATCTATGTGGATGACTGCCTCTGCTGGGTGCCTTTCTTTTCTTTTAGCAACTTGGGCTCAGCTTTTAGCTCTTTTTTTATCTGTCCATCCTTGCTCTTCCGAGGGGGGGGGGAGCCTTTCACAACCCCAACATGGAGCTAAATGGAGCTAAGGGAACCCCGTTTGAGGTCATAACCCAAAATTTACCAGGCCCTGCTATAACTAAAGGAAAATGTGTGTAGTTTGCCACCTAGTGGCTATTTGAGGCATTTACATGAACCCAGGCATTAAAAAGGGGAGCCAACAGAATGTATTCTGCCACTTGAGGCTACAAAGCAGGCATACCAGCATGGCATGATAAATGATGAAAATGCTCTGTGTCCCGCAATATCAGATATTCATCTATGGTTTAATTCTTTGTGTAAAAATCAACAAACATATCAGTCCCATTTGCTTTCAACTTTAGGTAAAGGTAAAGGTAGTCCCCTGACATTAAGTCCAGTCATGTCTGACTCTGGGGTGTGGTGCTCATCTCCATTTCTAAGCCGAAGAGCCAGCGTTGTCCGTAGACACCTCCAAGGTCATGTGGCCGGCATGACTGCATGGAGCGCCGTTACCTTCCCGCCGGAGCGGTACCTATTCATCTACTCACATTTGCATGTTTTCGAACTGCTAGGTTGGCAGAAGCTAGAGCTGACAGTGGAA
Source organism: Anolis sagrei (assembly GCF_037176765.1). NCBI lineage: Eukaryota > Metazoa > Chordata > Lepidosauria > Squamata > Anolidae > Anolis > Anolis sagrei. The sequence continues at coordinate 72,859,130 of NC_090034.1, forward strand.
GCTCACGCCACTCCCCGGAATCGAACCTGCGACCTTTCGATCAACAAGCTCAGCAGCTCAGTGCTTTAACCCACTGCGCCACCGGGGGCTCCGCTTTCAACTTTAATAAATGGTAAAAATGCAATTATTTATTATCAGTAAATGTTTTATTTGTATAATTATTTTATATACCAATATATCCAGAGTCGTGTAAATAATTTCTCAGGCCAAAAGAGGAAACATTTAAGAAGTACTGACTTAGGATATGAGCCAATCAAGCAAGGAGTTGTCTTTTTTTTTTAATGGTCATAAATAAGCACTTTCAGAGACCTTGATCAGATGAAGAGAACAAAAACTTCTGCCATGTCCAGATGCCAACATCTGTTATCTTTTCAAGGCTGACTTGTACTAAGTTCAATGAGATGGTGACCTCAAAACACAATCAGTATACATTATTAAAGGGGCAGCCAATTACATTTTAGTAGGTTTAAGGATCATGTGATTAACTGCTAATGTATGTTTTTAAACTGTTTTAATGTATTTTATAACTCTATTTATATATCTGTAATTGTACATATCCTATGGCTTCATGTAGTTGCCTACTTGTAAGCCGCCTTGAGTCCCCTCTGGGTGTAGATGCCATAAATAAATAAACAAACAAATAAATAGTGGCAAGATAATTGGACTGGGATCAGACCTGAGCCGGTATCACACTAGAGCTGAAAGACTACACAAATAATATACTTTATTTATATTCTGCTCTATCTCCGAGGGGACTCAGGGCGGATAACAGTACACATATACGGCAAACATTAAATGCCGTTATACAATTAACGAAGACAGAAAATACATAAACAGAGGTAAAGACTTCCCATCTTTTTCCATCTCTGGCATCTGTGCTTGAACTCGGCCACAGGAGGGATGCTGTCTCTCCATCTTCCATGCCAAGGAGCTTTGTTGTCTTTAGATGGTCTCCCGATCGAATCGCTAGCATGTCCTCATACGGAGCTCACCTCAACCCGGGCTTGAACTGTCAACCTTTCTATCAGCAAGATTTTCTGCAGCTGGAGGTTTAACCTGCTGCGCTAAAGCCCGGCAAGGAGTATGCATCCCATCTGAAATCCTGTGGCTTCCTCCTGCAGAATTTTGGGGCTTGTAGTTTAGGGGAGGAGCCTCTAAAATGCTCAGCAAGAGAGGTCACTAAACTACAAGCCCCAGAATTCTGCAGGAGGCAACCACAGGATTTCAGATGGGATATATACTCTTTCAGTTCTAATGTGATAAGACACCCGACCTGTGCCTCTTTCAGCACTTCCTGTCTGCTTTTGCCTTTCTCCATTAGTTTAGCAAACTTCCCTCTTCCACTGTCATTTTTTACGGGAACCATCTTCTCCAGCTTCCAAGCCCAGATTTTCTGTCCCTCAGAATGCTGGGTCACCTGCTTTTTCCTGATATGGTGACTATTTCTTTGGGTTCCCAAGTGAGCAGTGCTCTACAGTAGGAGAAAGAAGTAATGATGGGAAATAAAGGACTGTTGCTCTCAGCCCCCATCTTTTCTGACTCCCGCAAATTGCTATCGCACCACATCTCAGGGGAAGGATTTCCCAACAGAAGAGCTAGTATTCATTCCTCCCCCAATGAACATCATATTCAAGGTTATCGACTGTATATTCAGGAAAGAGCATCCTTACCTGGGATAGAAGGGTCCGCAAAGCACTGCACAGCAGTTGGTGAGGACACTTTTATGGCTGTAGGGATTGGCAAATTCAGAACCTCTCTTACTTGACCATGCCCCTTTGAGCTAAAAAACAAATACAACTTGTTTAGACAAGAGATAGAAAGGTCAGCAAGCATCCTGTTGGGTCAACTAAGATTTCAAAGGATGCTCCCCCACTTTCCAAATAAATAAATAATTTTATTTATACTCCACCACCATCTCCCAGAGAGACTCAGGACGGCTTACAAAGCACTCAAAGGTCCAAACACATAAAATACAAAAATTGCAGAAACAATAACATAAAACAAAAACAGCCAACAAAAATATCTCACTTCACCAAACCACGTGGTTAAAATCAGTAACCCTCTGATTAAAATCCCCTGGTTAAAATCAGTAAAATCAGCAATTACTGCAGGTATAAAACAACAACAATCATAAATGTGTCTGATTATCTGGAAAAGGCAGGCATGGGTAAACTTCGGCTCTCTGGGTGCTTTGGACTTCAACTCCCACAATTCCTAACAGCCTACTGGCTATTAGGAGTTGTGGGAGTTGAAGTCCAAAACACCCGGAGGACAAAAGTTTGTCCATGCCTGGGATAAGACCGCTTACCCAGCTACTAGCTTTTTTCCTCCTGAACCCTACTATTCTGCATATTCGTCTCTCTACTGTAAATTACTTGTGGGTGTTTTTGACTAGATAAGCAAATAAAAACTTCAACTGTAAAATGGATTTAAGGAAAACACGCCTTTAGAAATGCACTGACTGTTTTGCACTTGTAAAATCAAGATCAGTTGAGAACCAAAGTCTTAAAATGTAGTAAAAGAACTAGTGAAAATAATCAGTTTAACGACTCCAAAAATTAAAAAGCTGCCCTGATTTATTTATTTTATTTACTTATTTACATTATTTCTATCCCGTCCATATCTGCTCGAAGGTGACTCAGGGCGGTATACACAGTCGGCACAATTCGATGCCATAAAAATGCATACATTAATAAAGCAAAAACATTAAAGTGCATTTAACATAAAGACAGTGCATATTAACAATTTAAAAAGAACTATGTCCTCTCGTTCAATCCTCATCCGTTCCATTGTCTTAGTCGTTCCTGGGTCATTTTCCAGCTCTAGTTTGTCTATTTATTCCGGGGTTCCAAATGCTTCCTCGAAGAGCCAAGTTTTTACTCTTTTTTCGGAAAGTCAGGAGGAAGGGGGCTGATTCATTAGGTAGCCATTTTTAAAATAAGATAGTATATGTTAGTAGGAAGAATTTATGAGAATCTTGGATGACAAGGACCATATTAAAAGAACAATTCTCCCTTTTTCTGCCACAGAAAAGAATGACTCCTAAGATGTGAGCCTCACCTAAATAACAAAAAAAAACCTCTTTGAACTATTTTTTTTAATATATGAAATTATTAAGGTTTAAGATACAAGAAATTGACTTTTACAACTTAAACTTGCCTTGTGTACAACTGAACTCCAGGGGACTTACTTCTAAGTAGAAATGCACAAGAATCCATTCTAACACTTCTTTAACTAGGTGACTGCCCTATGTAAATACACATTGACTAAAATAACCAATGTGTATGTGTAAAGGAGAGAGTGTGTGAGAGTGTGTGTGTATGAGAGATAGAGGGTGCACCAACACTGTAACATTAATGCAGTTTGACAGCACTTTAACTGTCATGGTGCAATATGAAAAGCTTGTGTGCCAGCTGCGCCCGTACCTTGGGAAGTCTGATTTGGCCACAGTAGTCCACACTCTGGTTACATCCTGTATAGAGTACTGCAACGCGCTCTACATGGGGTTGCCTTTGAAGACGGTCCGGAGGCTTCAATTAGTCCAACAAACGGCAGCCAGGTTGCTAACAGGAGCGGCTCTCAGGGAGCATACAACTCCCCTGTTGCACCAGCTCCACTGGCTGCCAGTTTGCTACCGGGCCCAATTCAAAGTGCTGGCTTTGGCCTATAAAGCCCTAAATGGTTCTGGTCCAACTTACATGTCTGAACGCATCTCCCCTTACGAACCATCGAGGACTTTAAGATCATCTGGGGAAGCCCTGCTCTCGGTCCCTCCTTTATCACAAGTACGTTTGGTGGGGATGAGAGACAGGGCCCTCTCAGCAGTGGCCCCTCGACTATGGAACGCCCTCCCTAGGGAGATCAGATCAGCTTCTTCGCTCCCAACATTTTGGAAAAAACTCAAGACATGGCTTTTCGAGCAACCATTTGTTAACATTGAGTAATGAACATAGGAAACAGAACAACTAAATGATGGGACTGGACAATGTTTTAATGAGAATTTATTGACTTATGTTTTATTGCTGTTGTTGTGATTTTATTGATGTTAATGTTTTTAAATTTTACTTGTGTTTTTGTGGCATTGAATTTTGCCTTGTAAACCGCCTCGAGTCGCCGGAAGGCTGAGAGGGGCGATATACAAATACAGTAAATAAATAAATAAATAAATAAATCCTTGGATTTGAAGTTCTATAAAGGTCTTTAGCCTTCTTTAAATCCCAGGAACCATAGCACTGGGACACTGCAGTTAAAGTAGTGTCAAACTGCATAATTCTAGAGCAGGCATGGACCAACTTGGGCCCTGCAGGTGTTTTGGACTTCAACTCCCACAATTCCTAACAGCCTCAGGCCCCTTCCTTTTCCTCTTCAGCTGCTTAAGCGCAGGGCCCAAGTTTGCCCATGCCTGTTCTAGAATGCTGAGCCACCCAAAGGGAAAGAGCATCAATGTCTTTCAGTTACAGGCGCAACATGTTTATTAATCTAGGAGAGCTAACTCAAACCAGTGCCATTAAATGTCTTGGGCTATAATGGCTTCCTGAAAATTAGGAAGAACTTCCTGACCATAAGAACAGGTCAACAGTGGAACTCTCTGCCTCGGAGTGTGGAGGCTCCTTCCTTGACGGGTTTTAAACAAAGTCTGGATGGCCATCTGTTGGGGCTGCTTTAATTGTGCTTTTCCTGCATGCCAGAGTGGGGTTTACCTTGATGGCCCTGTGGTCTCTTCCAAGTCTATGATTCTATGACTTCCACCTCAATCTGCTCAACATTCTTATGCGTGCCACCCATCCCCTTTGTTTAATTCACTGAATTCTAAAAATATTTATTCATATACAACACAGAAGAGCGTTTAAAGTGCTAATTTTGCTCGATTGTGGAGTTAAGCCTAAAGGCCTGGCAATTTTCTATTGAAAGAAGATGCAAATATCTATACTTACATCCTCGTTGGTTGTCAAGTTGGAGGCAACTAAATAAGTGTGAAACCCTGAGAGACCAAAGATAGACCAGACGGAGAAAAAACAAATTACGAGCTCCAACACAGTGAGCAGAGAATCAAGGAAAAAACAACACGTGGAGTTAGGGAGAACTTGACTCTCTTGTGGTTATCAGAATCCTTTGAGTCATTTTATGGAATGATTGCTCATTCAAATACATCTGACAGAGTCATCATCATCCCGTATTTCATCAATTCTAAGACACCACCGATTGTAAGACACACCCTGTGAATCTCCTCACAAAATAGCAAATCTGTCATGAAGCCTCAGTAAAGGACGCTGGCAGAACTGACTACAGCTCTTTTGAGCCAATGAGAATTGTGTGGCACCAGGAAAGATTGGACAATATTACCCAAATTGATCTTAACCCTTATGCAAAAGCCTGTGTCTGAAAGAAGAGCTCATAAAGCAAGATCATGTCCTGAAAGCAGAGGCCTTTTTCCATTTCTGCAACAAGGTTGGCCCAGATATTGTTGGACTGCGACTCAGGCACTGCAGCCAATGACAAAGTATCATGGGAAATTCAGTCCAGCAACACTTTGCATACTAAAGGTAAAGGTTTTCCCCTGACATTAAGTCCAGTCGTGTCCGACACTGGGGGTTGGTGCTCATCTCCATCTCTAAGCCGAAGAGCCAGCATTGTCCATAAATACCTCCAACGTCATGTGGCCAGAATGACTCCATGGAGTCTCGTTACCTTCCCGATGGAGTGGTACCTATTGATCTACTCACATTTGCTACTCAGCTTTTGCCAACTGCTAGGTTGGCAAAAGCTGGGGTTAACAGTAGGAGCTCACGTTGCTTGCTGGATTTGAACCGCCGACCTTTCAGTCAGCAAGTTCAGAAGCTCAGCGGTTTGTGCCACTGGAGGCTCCACTTCGCATGCTACAGGTTGCTTATTCTATCCAACAGAGAGTGTCCCTTTCCCTGCATTATTGGTTATGGACTCAACTATTCCTTGCTTTTGGTATTAAGAAAGCACTTCCAAGTAATCCACTCTAAACTGGCTTTTTTCATTGTCACAAAAAGGATGGAGGGAGGAGAGGATAACACAGGCCTAGCCAAACCCAGGCCCGTGAGCCAGACGCAGCCCTTTAGGCAGTTCGTCCCAACCCTTATCTGCTTTGGCCTCCCCTCCAGTATGCGGATGCAGTGGCCTGCCGCATCCCCAGCCTGTGAGGAAGGCTGAGGCAGACACACTTCTGCCAAGCGTTCTCTGGAGAGTCCTCGGCAGCAGTGTGCTTCTCTCTCTCCTGTGGGCCTGAGGAAGGCAGACCACTACTGCCTTTCTGGGGTCTGCAGAACAGACAGAGAGAGAAACACGCTGCTGCCAAACACACCACTTCCTCTGGGCCCGAGGAAGCCGGGCCACTGCCTTCCTGGTGCCCAAAAGAGCCGGGAGAGAAACACGCCGCTACCAAGCATGCTTGACAGTGGCATGTTTCTCTCCCTGCTCTGGGCCTGAGGAAGGCAGGCCACTGCCTTCCTGTGGCCCAGAACAGCCAGGGAGAGAAACAGGCATGTTTGTTTCCCTGGAGATAGCTCCACCCCTTGTCTATCCTGGCCCCAGCCCCGCTCTTCTGCCCTACCTGACCCCGCCCCTTCCAGCCCAAACCCCACCCCTTCTGGACCTACCCACACTCCCTCCCAGCCCAGCCCTTGCAACCAGGTCCACAAGGTAGCCCCAGGACAAAAAAGTTTGCCCATGCCTGGGATAACAGGTACTGAAAGGATATCTTGCTGGTGTTGCTTTCAGAACACTGATGAAATCATTTCCCTGGGAACCTGCAAAGCCCAAAAACAGCAATGTCAAGTTAAAAGAAGCCATTTGCTACGTCAAGTCCGCTAACCATAGGGCGAGAGTCAGATAAATGCTCAGAAGGTCTCATGATGCCAATCAAATCACTTATGAAGAATGTCACAAAGGCCAGGTTTGACCTATAGTGGATAAATGTATCCAAGTGCTTTGCATAAGTGACATTTTTTAGTCACACTGTTAAGTCAATGGTTCTCAGTGTTATTATGTATTTATTTATCTGCGTTTCTCCCAGCTCAGGACTTAAAGCAAAAACATACAATAAAAGTAGACCAGCACCAGCACCATAAGAAAACATAGTCATATCTAATAAAAAATTATAAAAACTGACTTTGGTTGAGATGTTTTGGACTTCAACCTATCAGAACCTCCAGTCAAAATGGTCAAGGAAGCTGAAGCTTTAAAAAAACAGGATTAAGCAGGTATCCAGGTCTAAGAAGATCTCAGAGATCTTCTTCTGCAGAAAGAATTGTAACCTATGGATTCTAAAGACACACCGGTTTTAAAGTGAAGATCTTCTGGTTCATGCTATACTTACGGAGGGCGAGATGGGTGATGACACATGCAAAGATGAAGGCTGTCAAGAAGGAGAGGGAGAGGATGAAGGCATAGAAGAACCGATAGTTCCTCTTGCCCACACAGTTGCCTACCCAGGGACAGTGATGATCGAACCGTTCTGGAAAGGTAAAAGAAGGCAGTAAGATGACAGCCTTAAGAGAAAATACATTGTAAACAACCAAAGAGGATGCTCAGCCAAAGCATTTAAGCAGACGCCAGTCACAGAACAAGACAATTTTTCTGCTAATACACAGACAGTGATAGGAGAGGCTTATTTCTATTTTTAAATAAGGACTGCAGCCACATTAAGTTCCTTGCTCTGAAAGCAATGAATGCTTTTAGCCTTCCTGCTGACTGCATCATACTGGCTATAACTGAGATGTAGGCTTATCGTTGTGAGATTCAATAAATACTTTGGCTGGGATTAGACAATTCCCCTTTGAGAGCCATTTTTAATACATTGTAGTATGAGAAGCAAAGATAAGTGGAATACGGAGGAAAGCAGACTCCACATTCAATCAATTGTTTCTTTTTTATTCAGAATCTTAAAATGGCTGATAGGTTGGCTAAAAAACCAATTAAAATATATACATCAACATTTTTAAAATATCATGAAACATACAAATGTAGAGCTAAAAACTTGGCAGAATTAAGCATCTAAATTAAAAAAACTGATGGTTAAAAACTAGCTAAAAAGCCTGAGGAAATTAAATTGTCTTTTCTTGTTATCAAAATGAGATCACATTAGAAATAAAGTGGGGTGCCCTCTTCTCCTTGAATATTTGCTGAATTCCATCCAGCAGAAGCACATGGAAAAGGACACAAGGCACACATAGAGATATGAGGGACGTTCATTAAAGATTTCCCCTGACCCATTTCTATTTATCACAGGACGCTGAAACTGCACATGTGTAATGATATAAGTCTCTACAGGTTACGTGCCATTTTACAACTCTTGAGTTTACCAGTGCTGAAGTGGTGCGAGGTTTGATAATGTACCCAGTGGAATACAGAGCAGTCCTCAAGTTCCTTTACTTGAAAGGTCACACACTGAAGGAAACGTTCGATGAGTTGAAAGAGGTTTATGGTGATGATTCCCCATCATATGATGTAGTCAAGAACTAGCATCGTCAGTTCAAATCTGGTCGGACTCTGATGGAAACAGCTCCGATTCTAGCGTGACCCCACTCTGCTATTGATGGACACATCATCCAGCAAGTCGAGGTCACCATTTTGGAAAATCACTGCATAGTCATTCACCACCTAGCCCAAAATGTCAATATTAGTGTGGGGTCCATGGAAAAAAAACATCCAAGACCATCTTCACATGCATAAGATATACGCACGCTGGGTCCCCTGCCTGCTCACACCTTTCCAAAAGCAGGAACGAGTCGAATGCTTTCAGGCTCTATTGACAATGATTGCCATGGAAACCAGGAAGACTTTTTCAACAGACCGATCACACAGGATGAAAGCTGGGTCCATCACTATCATCCTGAGACTAAAGTCCAGTCGATACAAGGGAAGCATCATGCCTCATCGCCTCCAAAGAAGGCACATGCCCAACTCTCGGAAGGCAAGGTCATATTTTGGGACCAGCATGGAGTTATTTATTTATCGTCGAAGGCTTTCATGGCCGGAATCACTGGGTTGTTGTAGGTTTTTCCGGGTTATATGGCCATGTTCTAGAGGCATTTTCTCCTGACGTTTCGCCTGCATCTATGGCAAGCATCCTCAGAGGTAGTGAGGTATTTATTTATCGTGTCAGGCAACCAGACAATTGTATTACATTTCTAACAGAACAAAACAAACAAACAGACAACATACAAAATTTGCAAGCTTGGTAGTTGATTAAATGTCCTTTGACCGGTATCTGGCCACTTGGAATGCCTCTGGTGTTGCCGCAAGGAGGTCCTCCATTGTGCATGTAGCAGGGCTCAGGTTGCATTGCAGCAGATGGTCTGTAGTTTGCTCTTCTCCACACTCGCATGTCGTGGATTCCACTTTGTAGCCCCATTTCTTAAGGTTGGCTCTGTAACTCGTGGTGCCACAGCTCAGTCTGTTCAGCGCCTTCCAAGTTGCCCAGTTTTCTGTGTGCCCAGGGGGGAGTCTCTCATTTGGTATCAGCCATTGGTTGAGGTTCTGGATCTGAGCCTGCCACTTTTGGACTCTCACTTGCTGAGGTGTTCCAGAGAGTGTCTCTGTAGTTCTTAGAAAACTATTTCTTGATTTAAGTTGTTGACATGCTGGCTGATACCCAAACAAGGGATGAGCTGGAGATGTCACTGCCTTGGTCCTTTCACTATTGGCGGCTACTACCTGGCGGATGTCAGGTGGTGCAATACAGGCTAAACAGTTTAATTTCTCCAGTTGTGTAGGGCACAGACACCCCGTGATAATGCGGCATGTCTAATTAAGAGCCACATCTACTGTTTTAGCGTGGTGAGATGTCTTCCACACTGGACATGCATACTCGGCAGCAGAGTAGCATAGCGCAAGGGCAGATGTCTTCATTGTATCTGGTTGTGATCCCCAGGTTGTGCCAGTCAGCTTTCGTATGATATTGTTTCTAGCACCCACTTTTTGCTTGCTATTCAGGCAGTGTTTCTTGTAGATCAGAGCACGGTCCAGGGTGACTCCCAGGTATTTGGGTGTGCTGCAATACTCCAGTGGGATTCCTTCCCAGGTAATCCTCAGAGCTCGGGATGCTTGTCTGTTCTTAAGGTGAAAGGCACATGTCTGTGTTTTAGATGGATTAGGGATCAGCTGGTTTTCCCTGTAGTAGGCGGTAAGAGCACCTAGAGCTTCGGAGAGCTTCTGTTCTACCATCTCAAAGCTCCCTGCTTGAGCAGTAATGGCAAAATCACCAGCATAGATGAAACATTCTGTCCCTTCTGGCAGTGGCTGGTCATTTGTGTAGATATTGAACATGGATGGAGCAAGCACGCTCCCCTGAGGCAGGCCGTTCTTCTGTTTCCGCCATCTACTTCTCTGGCCCTGGAACTCAACAAAAAAGCTCCTGTTTTGTAGCAGGTTTCCTATGAGGCGAGTGAGGTGGCAATCCTTTGCGATATTATACATTTTTCTCAGGAGGAGGGGGTGGTTTACAGTATCATAAGCCACTGACAGGTCTATGAAGACAGCTCCTGTGATCTGCAGCCTTTCAAAGCCATCTTCTATGTCCTGAGTCAGGTTCAGCACTTGCGATGTGCAGCTTTACATGACATGGGAGACATGAGAGAAGCCTCCTCGCAGGACTGCAAGACATCCGGGCGTCCCCTGGGCAACGTCTTCGTAGACGGCTGATTCTCACTCCAGAAGCGACTAGAAGCGACTTGCAGTATGCAAGCAAGCATGGAGTAGTATTGATAGATTTCCTACCATGATCACTAGGGCATACTATGCTTCCCTGCTGTGGAAATTGCAGGAGGCCATCAAAACCAAGAGACAATGTGGCATGCTTACCAAAGGTGCCTGCCTTCTGCAAGACAAGGCACCCGTTCACAACTCACCTGTTGCCCAAATGGAAAAAGCATGCTCCTGTGGCTTTGAAATTCTACCATATCCCCCTTATTCACCCGACCTCGCACCATCAGACTTCCACCTCTTTCCAACAATGAAGTTGTTTTTGAAGCACAAATATTTTTCAGATGATGACACTGATTTCCAAAGTCACAACGTGGCTTTTGGAGCAACCTGTTGACTTCTACAAGCGAGATGTTTACAGTAGCTTAAAAAGATGGGAGAAGTGTATGTCCCTAGGTGGCACCGATGGAGACTCGTAGCTGTGCCAAGTTTCATGGCTCTCCGTCCACAGGAAGTGGGTCAGGGAAAATCTTTAATGAACGTCCCTCACAGAGTCACACAGATGCAGATCATCTCTCGTTATTCAAAGAACATAATTGCCAAAACCAACCAGGAAAGAAGCAGTATGCTACCTGAAGCCAAAGAACCAGGCTTCTGATACATCCAGAAAGATTATTCAGCAGCTGAAACTACAACCATGATTATCTGTAGGACGTCTCACTAAACTTACCTACACAATTGTCACAAACACTGCAGTGCGAAGTCCTAGGAGGACGGAACATTTTGCATGTATAGCAGTATTTCAACTTCACCATGTATTTGTTTATCACAACTTCCATGGTACGGGCAGGTGGCCGATAAGTGGAGGTACCCAGATTGTCTGCAAAGAAACAATATAGTCAAATAGTAGAATCGGTCCAAATACAATTAAAGGGCAAGAAGGATTCTGGCATCTTCTTGGTGAGTCCCTTGGAAACAGGATCCATAAAGGCATCGCCCACATCACACATTTTTGAAATTACAATGTCAGAAAGATTCAAAATTAACTAGGTAGGTAAAGGTAACGGTTTCCCCCTGACATGGATAGCGACAACTGGAAGGAAAGTTAGGACATATGCGACATTGAACTTACCCAACTTGGTCTTGGTTTTAACTGGCATCTTAATTTATTGTTTAACGAACTTGGTAATGTATCTGTATAATGTGTTTTAATGATTTTTACTGTTTTAATTGTAACCCTTGTTGTTTATATGTTGACAGCACCACATGTCCGACTCTGGGGGTTGGTCCTCATCTCCATTTCTAAGCCAAAGAGCAGCATTGTCCATAGACACTTCCAAGGTCATGTGGTTGGCATGACTGCATGGAGCACTGTTACCTTCCTGCCAGAGTGGTACCTATTGATGTACTCACATTTGAATGTTTTCTAATTCCTAGGTTGGCAGAAGCTGCGCCTAACTGCAGGAGCTCACCCCGCTCCCCGGATTCAAACTGCCAGTCTTTCAGTCACCAAGTTCAGCAGCTCAGTGCTTTAACCCACTGTGCCACCGGGGGCAAAACAAAATGAACTAGGTATTTTTAATTACAAAAATGTGAGTCAAGCCCTGAAAGGATTATATGGATGCAATGACTCAGCAAAAGGTGCAGTCCTATATAAGCAGGTGTGCCTGTAGCTTAGTAGCAGTCAATCTGAGGTAAACCTCAGTGGGAGAAAGGTCTTGATCTGAGAGAAGGCCTCACAGTGTGAGGTAGGCCTTATTCTATGAGAAGTTCTCATGTGAGGAAGGCTTAGTGTGAGAAGGTTCAGTGAGAGAAGCCCTATGTTAAAAGGCGCCGTGTGTAAAGCTACTATGTGAAACTCCTGTGTAATTTCAGTGTGAGAGGAGGCTCTGTGAGAGCAAAGCTGTTTATTTGTATAAGAAAGAAGCCCAGCGTGGAAGCAACGAAGGAAGTATAAAGAACTTTATTTGTTTTATAGAAACCTTGTTGTTGTAAATAGTGCAACCATATTATTTTACTACAAAGAAAAGCCTCCCATGGAAGAAATAACATTGGTTTGTGTGTTTTTGTTCATTTTATCACTTTGGGCTACTGGTTCTGTGTCACGCTGCTGCTGCTGCTAAGTTACTCTGCTGATAAATTACCTTTATGGGGAGGGTCTTTTGTTAATAAGCCCACCCGCCCAACAGAATACACCACGCCACAAGCAAAAAACAGAATCCATTTTTGTAGTTGCTTCTTTTAATGGCTAATCTATAAAATATTATCCCTCTTGTCTGATGGGTATTAGTTATACTGAATTGGAGTACAACTGGAACAGTTTCAAACAATCTATCTGCATCCAGAACATTCACCTGCATTTAAGAGAAAGACTTTTTGCGTAAAGATTTTTAAGTAGCTTAGAGGGGTGGTGTGGGAATGAGTGCGTGCATCAATTGCCCTTGAAACACAAAGGACAGCTTCCACATTCTGACCTCTCTTCATTCCTTTGCTGATGCCATGTCTCTGCCTCTTCAAAAAGATAATCAGGCAGCCTGTGCGTGATGTCTCTAGAGCCTAGACCATGCTGTGTCCAGCCGGTATGCCCTGTGGCGCTGTCAACCTGGCTGCAGCATTCAGCAGCGCATGCTTCGTGCTGAATGAAATCATTTTTAGTGGTTTGAATGTGTTTGGAAATTCAGGGGTTGGGATTAATAAATCAGAGATGATTGGCCAAAACTAACAAAATGAAGTTCAACAGAGACAAATGCAAGATACTCCTCTTAGGCAGAAAAAAAGGAAATGCAAAGATACAGAATGGAGACAATGTCTGGCTTGACGGCTGAACATGTGAAAAAGATCTTGGAGTCCTCATGGGGAGGAAGGTGAACATGAGCCAACAATGTCATGAAGCGGCAAGAAAGGCCAATGGGATTTTGGCCTGCATAAAAAGGAGTCTAGTGCCTAGATCCAGAGAAGTCATGCTCCTCTCTATTCTGCCTTGGTTAGACCACACCTGGAATCACACTATGTCCAATTCTGGGCAGCGCAATTAAAGGGTGATGTTGACAAGCTGGAATGTGTCCAGAGGAAGGTGACTCAAATGATCAAGGGTCTGGAGAGAAAGCCCTATGAGGAGCAGCTTAAAGAGCTGGGCCTTGTTAGCCTGCAGAAGAGAAGGCTGACCGGTGACATGATGAGGGCCATGGTCCAAGATGTGAAGGGAAGACATAGGGAGGAGGGAGCAGGCTTGCTTTCTGCTGCCCTGGAGACTAGGACAATGACTTCAAACTAAAGGACAGGAGATTCCACCTGAACATTAGGAAGAACTTCCTCACAGTGAGGATAGCTGTTCAGCAGTGAAATTCTCTGCCCCAGAGTGTGGTGGAGGCTCCTTCTTTGGAGACTTTTAAACAGAGGCTGGATGGCCATCTGTCGGGGGAGCGTTGAATGCGCTTTTCTTGCTTCTTGGCAGAATGGGGTTGGACACGATGGCCCACGAGGTCCCTTTCAACTCTATGAGTCTATCTAGTTAACTACAGATCTTCAGGTCATTTCCCAGTTTATCAGCTCATATGCGCTGGTTGCTGACATTTTTCTTTCAAAGGATACTAGGTAAAGGTAAAGGTAGTCCCCTGACATTAAGTCCAGTCATGTCTGACTCTGGGGTGTGGTGCTCATCTCCATTTCTAAGCCGAAGAGCCAGCGTTGTCCGTAGACACCTCCAAGGTCATGTGGCCAGCATGACTGCATGGAGCGCCGTTACCTTCCCGCCGGAGCGGTACCTATTGATCTACTCACATTTGCATGTTTTCGAACTGCTAGGTTGGCAGAAGCTAGGACTGACAGCGGAAGCTCACGCCGCTCCCCGGAATCGAACCTGCGACCTTTCGATCAACAAGCTCAGCAGCTCAGTGCTTTAAACCACTGCGCCACCGGGGGCTCCTTCAAAGGATACTAGTAGTAGTAATTTTATTGATTAGCCCTTAGGCCATATCACAATAAGAAACAGAACAACAAGGCCTGACAAGACCTGATCACACTCCATGTAGAAAGTTAAAATAAGACACTTATAATAATACAGTAAATACATATGATAAGACATGATAAAACTGATAAACTAATCAAGCTGAGAATATACATCATATTTCATTATCACCCCTACAATTTACCCCAATCAGTCCTACATATGTGGTTCTCAGACGTATTGTTTTGCTTAAGTACAGAGCTGTTTTATATGTTATTTTTGGGTCTTGGCCACACATAAAATATGTTGTTCTGATGTGAGAATCCCAATACATTGTCCGTTTGATATATGGACCAAGGTGGAAGTCTCTCACCTTTTGATACAATTTGCAATCAAACAATATGTGTGCTATATCCTCAATTTCAGGTGCCTCACAGATACAACTCCGTTCATTATAAGGGATGCTGTTAAATCTCCCGTATCTAACCATTGTCTCGAGCTGATCAAATCTGGCTCGAGTGAATACCTCCCTGAGATGTTTTGGTATTTCAAAGGATACTAAATAAAGCCAACCATGGACCGAGTCAAGGCATTCCTTATATCTTGAAGCAAATGTTGAAGTCATTATGGCTACTAGACCCCAGACTTCTGATCAAAAGTGCAGGTTGTCAATTTAACCCCAACTTTCAAGAGACAGGTAGGAATATTCCCAGCTACTCCATGGCAATCTCAAAACTAACTCTGAGTTCTAGGACTGGAAAAAATTCTGGTGGCTCTGTGGACAGAAAACACTGAACTGGTGAGGCCAGAAGCAGTGAACAGAGTTGAGACTGGGTTGTTGTAGGTTTTTCCGGGCTATATGGCCATGTTCTGGAGGCAATTTTTCTCCTGACGTTTTGCCTGCATCTATGGCAAGCACCCTCAGAGGTAGTGAGGTCTGTTGGAAGTAGGAAAAATGGGTTTATATATCTGTGGCCCGGAAAAACCTACAACAACCCAGTGATTCTGGCCATGAAAGCCTTCGACAATACAGAGTTGAGACTTTTCATCAATTGCAGCTTAAGGAACTCCTCTGTCAAGAAGCAGTCAAAGTTGACATAGTCCTGACCAGTTTTCCCTGCAGGGAAGGAGGAGAGGAGATAATTCATCGTTGCTTTTTGAATTCAGGTTGCACCCAACCAAAGAGAAGCAAATGGGAAGGAAAGTTTCCTTAGTCATTGCTCCACCAAGCAAGAATAGAAGATCCAAGAACACAGTGGTCATCAATTCTTGATTAGCACCAAGACCAACCAAAGATTGTGGACCATTCAAAGGATTCTATACAGAAGATGATTAAACACAATTAGTTGTGCCTTAAGTATAAAGACTGTTGCAGCCTTTGATTGCGCCTGTACCTGATTTCATTGGGGATTCTGGGCCTGTTAGGTAGCCTGATGATGACAGTGGGGATTCTGGGCCTGCTGATCAGCAAGAGAAATCAGGGGATTTTAAGCCCAGAGAATGAGAGCTCTCTGTCTGAGGGAGGCCACATTCCAGAAAGGCAGTTCCCGAGAGATGCAAGATCAGAGGCAGAAATGAGCCCAGGGAAGGAAAATGCAATGGATGAAGATACAACTCCAGATGGACCAGCTAAGAGCAACAGTTAGATAGAATATTAATATTCCCGTCAACATAGGGTATCTCAGAAAGCAGTGCAAAGGTCAGCTCGTCTATTAATGAAGTAGCCCTTATCAGTTTTGGAAGGGCAACAGGCAGTTTTCTGTCTATATTAGAAAGTCCAGCAGAATATTCCCTCAGTCCAGACAACATTGGTCTTCCAAGGGATTTTTAGTTTCAGGTTTCCTTGTGTTCATGCTTCCTGATTCCATGTTTTATGTTTCTGTAGACTGTAATTGTGTTGAATGTTTGGACTTTACCTGCTTTTGTATTCCTGGTTTTTTATGCATTTCATGAACTCTGAACTCTGAGGATTATTCCTGTTTTATGGACATTGATTTTTACACTATTTGCTGGATTGCTTTTTATATATATTCTTCAATAAACTGCTTTGCTATTTTATCTTGAACTGAATTGTGTGTTAAGTACAGAGGTGATTCCCAGCCTTGGAGTGCAACAAAGACATTCTAAATAAAGGGACTGTATATGAATTAATAGGAACATCTAAAGGCCTGATAAGCCCTCTGCATTGCCTTTGAAAACATTCCTGCTTTAAATGCTCTCTTTATGGAACTACTGTTTCCAAAAATGAGCTAATGAGTAATATAAATCTTGTCTAAATGCAAAGCTCGACTCTGTCACATCCAAGCACCTTCGGCTGGCATCAAACAATCTGGTGAGTACCAGCTAAATGGAAGAAGCAACTGACCACAGCTTCCAGCCATTTCCCCTCCTGATCCTCTTGCACAATAATTATTAATGAGGCAGAGGAATGTATTTTATTTAGACATTTCTCAGATGCATTTTCTGCCATACAAAGCACCCAATGTGGCTTACAGGTTAAATATATGTACACAAAACCCAATTAACACAAATTAACACATCAAATACAAAACATGAAACCAAAGCCAGAAGCAAATCCAGGCTACTTGGCTATAAACAACAGTGCATTTAAAAATCGTTTCATCAGCTTGCTCCTCTTTCACAGTAAAGACACAGGCAGACACACCTGGGATGAGCTGTTATCTCAAATGTATAAGATCCCCAGCCGGGGTCCTAATATGAAGAGCAGATGTTCTCCATCCTGCCAGTGGAACAACAACAACAATAAAGGGCCAGCTTTAGCACTAAAGGTTAATCACCAGCTGCAGTGAATCTTGCCAACTGAAAGGTTGACAGTTGGAAGCCGGGTCAGGGTGAGCTCCTGACCTTTAGCCCAGCTCCCCTACTCACCTAGTGGATCGAAAACAGCAATGTGAGTAGATTAATAGGAACTGCATTAAGCGGGGCGGTACTTTAGGCACGCCATTTCGGAGGAAAATTTACAAACAAAGAAAGCTCTTCGGCAAGGAGATGAAGCGATAGCACTCCCCTGTGGCTGGAATCGAGCACAGTTTACAAAGGCTGCAGAATGATGAGAAAATGCCTACATATATCTCTATCTGTTGTCTGTCTTGTCATTGTATAATCGGCATTGAATGTTTGCCGTATATCTGTTCTGTGATCTGCCCTTCGGGGTGAGAAGAGCAAAATATAAGTACTGTAAACAAACAAACAAATAACATTTAACCCCACACTAAATTGGAGCAGAAATGAACAGATAAAAAGACTTTGAATCCTTCAGGTATAACAATATAAAATGATTGTTTTCCCACTTGATAACACTGCACCACACTCATGAACATAAAGCCCCTATTATAGCAAAATAAAGCAGTGGCATATGTTGTAGCACTGAAAGCTACAGAACCAGAACTCTTGTGACAGGACAGAGGAAGCACAACTATGTTATCCAACTGTCATCTGGGAGATTGAGAATGTTACCTGTACAGGTATAAACCAGGCCTGGGCAAACTTGGACCCTCCAGGTGTTTTGGACTTCAACTCCCACCATTCCTAACAGCTTCAAGCCCCATCTTTTCCCCCTCAGCGGCTTAAGGAAAGGGCCCAAGGCTGTTAGGAATGGTGGGAGTTGAAGTCCAAAACACCTGGAGGGCCCAAGTTTGCCCATGCATGGTATAGACAGAACTCAAGGCACTTGCAATCCTGTTTTTATGAGAAAGACACATTTTTGCAATTAGTTGAAGAGATAAGAAATATTTGAGGATCCAGTTTGCTTGCTGTTTTGTGTCCCTTCAAAGAACTGGTGATGTTTGGTGACCCTAAGGCTAACCTATCACAGGGTTTTCTTAAAGAAATCTGTCTGTTGTTTTTTTCTCAGAAGTTAAGAGTGTATTGGGTCACTCATTGGGTTTCCATGGCTCAAACCTTCGTCTGCCCCTGTCCTAGTCCAACACTCATAACCGCACTCATTCTACAATGGTGGAATTCAGGCTCCATTTATTAATCTCAGATCTTGGAAATGTGACCATAGTCTTTTATCTCATAATGTTCTTCATCAAGGGAACACGAATAGAGTTTTGAAGTGGGGAAGAGCCTTGGGGCCAAGTGAAAAATCAAGCCACTGTTCTCAACTACAGGGCTCCTATTGTCTGGACGTCCTCTTTTCTTCTCCACTTTGCTGTAGCATGTGGTGTTCTGGCTCCAAAACACAAAAAATGGGACAAGGATAAAGGAGATGCAACATCACAAGGGGTGGGCCTCCTGCTCAGAGACATATTTGGCTTTCACTGAAGAAAAGCTTAAAGCCTTAATTTTCAAAGCTTGGAAACACTGTATTTCATTGAGTGTAAGGCGCCATCGAATGTAATGTACATTGTGTTTTTGAAACTTCTGCTTTTGGGGAAAAAAATTCTTCTAATATTTTTTAGAATTTCCTCTGTTGCATGCACAATACCTTTGTTTGTTTGTTTGTTTCTTTGAATGAAGTTTTGTAGTGCAATCTCTCCCCTGGTGTGAGGAGGGAATGTGAAGAAACTCACATTTCTTCTGTCTGCATGAGTCTGTAAAGCAGTGTTTCTCAACCTGGGGGTAAGGGACACTTTGGGGGCCATGAGGGGGTGTCAAAGGGGTTTCCGAAGATCATCAGAAAATACAGTATTTTCTGTTGGTCATGGGGGTTCTGTGTGGGAAGTTTAGCCCCATTCTATAATTGGTGGGATTCAGAATACTCTTTAATTAAATGTGAAAGTCTATCTCCCCTGAACTCCACCAGTATTCACATATGGGCATATTGAGGATTTGTGCCAAATTTGGTCTAGATCCAACATTGTTTGAGTCCACAGTGCTCTCTGGATGTAGGCGAACTACAACTCCCAAACTCAATGTCAATGCCCACCAAACCCTTTCAGTATTTTCTGTTAGTAATGGGATTTCTGTGTGCCAAGTTTGGTTTAAATCTATCCTTGGTGGAGTTCAGAATGTTCTTTGATTGTACGTTAACTATAAATCCCAGCAGCTACAACTCCTAAATGACAAAGTCAACCCCCCACCCCCCACCCCACCAGTGTTCAAATTTGGGTATATCGGGGGGTTTTGCCAAATTTGATCCAGTATATGAAAATACATCTTGCATATCAGATATTGACATTACAATTCATAACAGTAGCAAAATTACAGTTATGAAGTAGCAATGTAAATTATTTTATGGTTGGGGGTCACCGCAACTTGAGGAACTGTATCAAGAGGTCGTGGCATTAGGAAGGTTGAGAAACACTGTGATAAAGGATTAAGTCTATGGGTCTGCTGGGGAGGCTACAAAAGCAGGGACACTTAACAAAAATATCAATAAACTGCCAGCTGGGGGAGGCTGAGGATAAAATCGGTGGCATGGCAGATCTGTTTGGGGCTGGGCCTTCCCTCCTCCTTTCCTCTCAGAGGTAAGAAAGTTTTTCAAAAACTAAACAAATTGGTAAATCTAAGTCACCACTGAATCTAACGTCTGGTTTCAGACCGGGACATGGAACCGAGACGGTCTTGGTCGCCTTAGTGGATGATCTGCGCCGGGAGCTAGACAGGGGGAGTGTGTCCCTGTTGGTGCTCCTGGACCTCTCAGCGGCCTTCGATACCGTCGACCACGGTATCCTTCTGGGGCGCCTTGCGGAAATGGGTCTTGGGGGCACTGCTTTGCGGTGGCTCCAGTCATTTCTGGAGGGTCGTACCCAGAAGGTGTTATTGGGGGACTCCTGTTCAACACCACAGCCTTTGACCTGTGGGGTTCCACAGGGCTCCATACTGTCCCCCATGTTGTTTAATATCTACATGAAGCCGCTGGGTGAGATCATCCGGAGTTTCGGGGTGCGGTGTCATCTGTACGCAGATGATGTCCAACTCTGTCACTCCTTCCCACCTGCTACTAAGGAGGCTGTCGAGGTCCTGAACCGCTGTAATGGTCTGGATGAGGGCGAACAAACTGAAATTAAATCCAGACAAGACAGAGGTACTCCTGGTCAGTCGCAAGGCCAAACAGGGCATAGGGTTACAGCCTGTGCTGGATGGGGTCGCACTCCCCTTGAAGGCGCAGGTTCGCAGCTTGGGTGTGATCCTGGATTCATCGTTGAGCCTGGATCCCCAGGTTTCAGCGGTGACCAGGGGAGCATTTGCACAGCTTAGGCTCGTGCGCCAGCTGCGCCCGTACCTCGGGAAGTCTGATTTGGCCACGGTGGTACACGCTCTGGTCACATCCCGCCTCGACTACTGCAACGCTCTCTACGTGGGGCTGCCCTTAAAGACGGCCCGGAAGCTTCAGCTAGTCCAGCGCGCGGCAGCCATGTTACTAACAGGAGCGGGACGCAGGGAGCACACAACGCCCTTGTTGTTCCAGCTCCACTGGCTGCCGATCTGCTACCGGGCCCAATTTAAGGTGCTGGTGTTATCCTACAAAGCCCTAAACGGTTCCGGCCCAAAATACCTTGCGGACCGCATCTCGGCCTATGAGCCCACGAGGGCCTTGAGATCGTCCGGGGAGGCCCTTCTCTCGATCCCGCCTGCTTCACAGGCACGTCTGGCGGGGACGAGAGAGAGGGCCTTCTCGGTGGTGGCCCCCCGGCTGTGGAACACCCTCCCTGTTGACATCAGACAGGCGCCCTCCCTTATGTCTTTCCGTAAGGGCCTAAAGACGTGGCTATTTGAGAAGGCATTTAACTGAGTGCTACATCTAATGGTAATGACAACTGGAACGGAATATGGTCTACGAGCTTGGTTATGATTCTATGATAAGTCGGGGCGGATTATTTAGTGTATTATTATTGTGTATTAGTGGATTATTGCTTATTGTAAATGTGTTTTTATATGTTGTACACCGCCGTGAGTCGCCCTAAAGGGCTGAGAACGGCGGTCAACAAATGCAGCAAATAAATAAATAAATAAATAAATAAATAACGTGTACCCCATTTTAAGTCCCTTAAAAAGAAAAGGGTATCCCTTAGAATATGGTCATACTTTTATTGGTGACCTACTTAAAGAGTTAGCATTCCAAGCTCTGCTAATTTCCTATACCCTTGACCTTTGTGTGGTAAGGAGCCTCCGGTGGTGCAGTGGGTTAAACCCTTGTGCCGGCAGGACTGATGACCAACAGGTCAGAAGTTCAAATCCGAGGAGAGCGCAGATGAGCTCCCTCTGTCAGCTCCAGCTCCCCATGCAGCGACATGAGAGAAGCCTCCCACAAGGATGATAAAGCATCAAAACATCTGGGTGTTCCCTGGGCAACATCCTTGCAGATGGTCATTTCTCTCACACCAGAAGCAACTTGCAGTTTCTCAAGTCGCTCCTGACACAGAAAAAAATGCATGTGTGGTGAGTTTAGAGGGACTGAAGGGAAATGGGACAAAGTGGACAAAACTGTAGAAAAATATCCAGCAGTTCAGACTGCTGACGAGAATTATTTATTTACTTACTTTATTTGCTTTATTTGTATACCACTCTTCTCAGCCCTTAGGCGACTCAGAGCGGTTAACAACACAGTTTCAATATACATGGTACAAAATCACTGGACATTTAAAGCAATAGTAAACAATTAATTAAACAGCAAACATCAACATCAATATCAATATAACAAATCCATCACGTCTCATCGATAGAATCAGAATCCAGCCTCATTATCCTTATTCCATGTTCCAATAATCGATTGCACTGCCTAGTCAAATGCCTGTTCGAAAAGCCAGGTCTTCAATTTCCTCCGGAATACCAACAGGGAGGGGGCCGATCTGATCTCTGTAGGGAGGGTGTTCCACAGCCGAGGGGCCACCACTGAGAAGGCCCTGTCTCTCGTCCCCACCAGGCGCGCTTGTGAAGCCGGCGGGATCGAGAGAAGGGCCTCCCCAGACGATCTTAATGTCCTAACTGGTTCATAGGAGGAGATGCGTTCGGACAGGTAGGTCAGGCCTGTTAGCATCCTGGCTGCTGATCGTTGGACCATTTGGAGCTTCCGAGTAGTCTTCAGAGGCAACCCCACATAGAGAGCGTTGCAGTAGACTATACGGGATGTGACTAGAGCGTGGACTACCGAGGCCAAGTCAGACTTCCCAAGGTACGGGCGCAGCTAGCGCACAAGTTTTAATTGTGCGAATGCTCCCCTGATGGGTAAAAAGGGGAAAAGGAGCAGGAAGAAAGGGAAAGGGTGGCCATAATCCAGTTCTGATGACTATCAGTTTACACTCTTCACAAAGAAAAAGTTTGTGGTCCTCTATAGAAAAAAAGTTCCTCATTTTGATTTAAATTATAAGTTATTAATTATCAAACCTACCTCCCAAGAATGCATCAAACTCAGGAAGTGAAGTTATCTGAATAAGGATGCTAGATATCCATCAGATTATAAACAGCACTGGTAAACATTTTGCCATAAGTATAAAACGTGGCAAGAAGCACTCACCAATCCATTTCTCCAGATCCGCAGCTTCGCTGGGGGTGGCCCTAGGCAGGATACCAGGGTCTCTGAAGCTGGTGTGCAGCAGAGAGCTGATGACAAAAAAGAACAGGATGCCAGCAATGATAGGAATGGCCAAGGTCAGATTATGAGCCAGGAATGGACAGCTGAAATGAAAACAGTACAGTTTTAAAGTCAAGCAACAACTCACTGCACCAGCTTTTTACTCAGCAGCTGGTTTCTCTTACAGCCCATGTTGGCCTCTACAGTCCACAGAATGAACGCAATGTGCCTTGGTTGGAAGAAATTCACTGTATCAATCTCTGTAGGCCTTTTTGTCCAAGGTGATAAATGCATTATGAATAGCAATAGTTTGCAACCTAACACGGATTCATACCATATTCCTCAAATACACCCTTCCTGTATCTTTAGGGATCTAACAAATTCTGTGGTAAGCTAATGCCAGCACTTTGAATTGTGCTCAGTAGCAGACTGGCAGCCAGTGGAGCTGGCACAACAGGGGGGTTGTGTGCTCCATGTACACCGCTCCAGTGAGCAATCTGGCTGATGCCTGTTGGTCCATCTGAAGCTTCCAGTCTTCAGAGGCAACCCCACATAGAGCGTGTTGCAGTAGTCTATCCACGATGTAACCAGAGCATGGACTACCGTGGCCAAGTCTGACTTCCCAAGATACGAGCGCAACTGGGCGCACAAGTTTTAATTGTGCGAAAGGTTCCCTGGCCGCCACCAAAACCTGGGGTTCCAGGCTCAGCGACTATGTAACTTGAGTGCAGCTGGCAATGCTAAGATTAATCTGACCACACTAGATAAGTAATAATTTTGAGATGGAAAACACAGTACTTTGATTAGAAAAAATACTTTAGCTTCCTATAGCAGTATCTGTTCTTGTTGTTGAAGCATAGCTGCTTCCTCTATGTTCTTCTACTAAAAAAAAATCATGTCTTCAGCAACTGACCTCAATGTCTTTTTACTGACCACCCATAGTTGCAGCCTGGTACACCAAAACAGTTAGGTAAAACACTGAAAAAGTTGTGCTGATGTAAGTCAGATTAAAACAGAACCTTTTAAAAAACAATGGAAGACCATCTAAATCAGACATGGGTAAACTTGGTCCCTCCGGGTATTTTGGACTTCAAGCAGCTAAGGGGGGAAAGGAAAGAGCCTGAGGCCAGGAATTGTGGGAGTTGAAGACCAAAACACCTAGAGGGGCTAAGTTTGCCCATGCCTGATCTAAATCCTGAGTTGTTGGCTCAGTATCAGAGCCAAGGTACATTTCCCAATGACATCAGAGGGTGAGGAAAGTTAACAGTATGGAACCAAAACATTGAAGGTCTTGAGTTGTCAAGGGTAACCATCATATTCTTTTCAAAAGGCGAAGGGATTTGAGCTGAGAAGTGGGAGTAAGTTGTGTGTCATGAGGGAATTCAATACTATTTCTGTTCTGTTCTTTTCAAGAAAGAACAGATTTGCAGGGGATGGGATCATTTGGCAGAAAGAGCTGAAAGGTTGTAGGAGGTGACCGAATGAGCACCAAAGCAGTCTGTGGCAGACAGTAGCAATACCACTTATTGCCAAGTGGTCATGAAACAACTGCCTTGCATGTTCCAGTGCTGTTAAGAGGCGCCACTGTTTGCAGAAATCAGCAGGTGAAGTTTTTAACAGCATGGAGATAAACATCTCCACCTCCTAACCATGAACCTCTCAACAAAAGATTGCTCCAGGCACTGCCAGGCAATCAAATGCTAATCAAGGGGGTCAGTTGAAACATTCACACCTAGCTCCAGCAGACAAGAGTCCTTTGTCTCACTCTGGTCATTCCACAGATATATAAACCCTTTTTCCTAGTTCCAACAGACCTCACTACCTCTGAGGATGCTTGCCATAGATGCAGGCGAAACGTCAGGAGAGAATGCCTCTAGACCATGGCCATATAGCCCGAAAGAACCTACAACAACCCAGTGATTCCGGCCATGAAAGCCTTCGACAATACATGAACCATCACATTTCATAATACAGTTTGATTTTAAAAGCTGGCAACTTTAAAAATGAAAGGCAGGAGTCAAAGCAGACCTTATTCCCTTCATTATATGATGACAATATCATAAACTATGTTTACTTTTAGTAAAGGTAAAGGTTTCCCCTGATATTAAGTCTAGTTGTGTCCGACTCTGGGGTTGGTGCTCATCTCCATTTCTAAGCCGAAGAGCCACCGTTGTTCGTAGACACCTCCAAGGTCATGTGGCCAGCATGACTGCATGGAGTGCCGTTAACTTCCCGCAGAAGCAGTACCTATTGATATACTCCTCTATGCTCTTCTACTAAAAAAATGTGAACTGCCCTGAGTCCCCTTTGGGGTTGAGAAGGGCAGTATACAAATACCTCAAATAAATAATAATGAACAATACTGACATTTGCATGTTTTTGAACTGCTAGGTTGTCAGAAGCTGGGGTCTAACAGCAGGAGCTCACCCCGCTCCCTGGATTCAAACCAACCATTCGGTCAGCAGGTTCAGTAGCTCAGCGGTTTAACCCACTGTGCCATGAGGGGGCCTTATGTTTACTTTTAGTTAGTCTCTATTTATTTTAATAGAATTTGGTCTCAAATTGTTACACCTAAATCTGTCCATAAGGAGGAGAGCCATGGAATTCAAACACTAGCAGAAATTTCTTAAACTTTTTTTAAAAATTCAGGATTGTTATGTCAGCATAAGGAACAGCATTAACTAGTCATCTAAACATAAACTCAAAACCGAATGGATTCAGATGGGTACATGCAAATGACTACCAGCAAATTACAAGCAGCCACTTCACATGCGAAACAGGAGAGTGGAGCATAGGACATATTTCAGAAATATCAAAAATTAACTACAGTAGGTATTTACAAAATTACAAAACTAGGTAATTACAAAAATGTGAGTCAAGCACTGAAATAGTGAGTAGGCTGAACCTGTTTGAGTCAGTGGGCCAAAGCTAATGTTGTCCTGAGGAGAATGAGTAGGTCAAAGCCTTGTTAAGAGTCAGTGGGCCAAAACTAATGTCATCCTGAGGTGTGTGATGTAAATCTCTGTGTGAGAGAAACTTCGTGTGAGAAAGCTCCAGTATAAAGGATGCTGCATGTAAAGCTACTATGTATTTGCTTATTTGTGTCATGGAAACCTAGTTCTTGTAAATAGTGCAACAATGTTATTTTACTACAAAGAAAAGCCTCCTATGGAAGAGGTAACATTGGTCTGTGTGTGTTTTTGTTCTTTTTATCACTTTGGGCTATTGGTGCTGGGTCACATTGCTGCTAAGAAGGTACTCTGCTGTACATTTATGGGGAGGATCTTTTGTTAATAAGACCATTAGCCCAACAATACACATTGCAGTCACCCCAATGTCTGTATCCACCACCAATCAGGTCATACAGGCTGACGAAACATTTGACATAAGTCTGGCTTACTGATTTCTATTAGTAAAGACATTAAATCCAATTGTAGGTCCCAATGAGAATAAACTCATAGAATCAGTGGGAACATGTTAAGTGATCACATATGTAAACTCAATCCACACAATGGCCTACCAACTGGGATTAAACACTGGAGTCATGTCAGAGGCACTTCCTGTGAAAAATGGGAAGCACAAAACTATTAGGCCTTTGAAAAACACAAAATTAAATCACCCCCAAAGACAGAATGAGCCGGACACGCAAAGCAAGGCTTAAGAGAAGACCAGCGCTTTGGGGAAAACAGCCATTTACATAAGGGGAATGCAAAAACACTGCCTCTCTCCCACTCCTCCCCATGTCACTAAAGGATTTTACTATTATAAGCACTGATAATCACACAGACTCTCAACACATATACGGAAGCTACCCAAATACTTCCCGATACCCACTCATGAGAGGATTAAAGGAATCTGATGCATCTCGCAAGTTCACTTGCGAAGCCACACCAGATCAACACCAATATCATCTGCTACAGCTGTCC
Organism: Anolis sagrei; assembly: GCF_037176765.1. Taxonomy (NCBI): domain Eukaryota; kingdom Metazoa; phylum Chordata; class Lepidosauria; order Squamata; family Anolidae; genus Anolis; species Anolis sagrei. Next base: position 72,886,152 of record NC_090034.1, read on the forward strand.
CGTGATTTTTCCTTTGTGCAAGGACAGAAGGACATGCCATAAGCCCTTCGCATTCATCCCTGAATCCTCTATCGCTCTTTTTCCCATGGAGGCACTAATCCCACTAGGCAGCTGCAGCCCACCAGTCAAAGAGGGTGTCTGAATTGGAAGGTGGTACCCTTTGCTGCAATTCAAGCACCTTTTAAAAACACATACATACAAAGCACCACAATGTGAAGATAGTATGTCCTAGGCATTTTCCCCACCCCTCAATAAAGAATCTAGTGGAAAGTCTAACAGGGGCTTAAATGTGTGTTAGAGAGAGATTAACTTCCGCTTGCTCACGATATGGCAGTCACAGAGAGTGCTGGAAAATGCATATGCATGGCAGCTGACCAGTCTGAATTGTCCTACACTGTTGTCAGCCAGCCCCAATCACACAGGAAATAATCCATTCAGGACAGAGGACTTTTGTAGACAAGGAAAAAGTGATGATGATGATGATGATGATGATGATGATAATAATAATAATAATAATAATAATAAGGAAAAACTCAGCCACTATCAAGACCTCAAAATTGAACTGCAAAGGCTGTGGCATAAACCAGCACAGGTGGTCCCAGTGGTCATTGGCACACTGAGTGCCGTGACAAAAGATCTAAGCTGGAATTTGGAAACAATAAACATCGACAAAATCACAATCTGTCAATTGCAAAAGGCCACCTTACTTGGATCTGCGCACATCATTCGAAAATACATCACAGTCCTAGACGCTTGGGAAGTGTTCAACTTCTGATTTTGTCACACGAAATCCAGCATATAGATCTCGTTTGCTGTGACATACTGTGCTTTTGTGTCAATAATAATAATAATAATAATAATAATAATAATAATAATAATACTGCACTACAAACCAGAGCTGACATCTGACGCAACAAAGCATTACATGGGCAGGCTCTTGACAAAACTGATGGAAAGTTGATAAGGAGAAGACCTGGTTATGGCTCATGAATGGAACCCTGAAGAAGGAGACGGAAGGCCTGATTCTTGCAGCCCAGGAACAAGCCATCAGAACAAATGCCATTAAGGCCAAGATTGAAAAACCAGCTGATGACCCAAAATGCAGACTGTGCAAGGAAGCTGATGAAACCATTGATCATATCCTCAGCTACTGCAAGAAAATCGCACAGACTACAAACAGAGGAACAACTCTGTGACCCAAATTATTCATTGGAACTTATGTCACAAGTACCATCTGCCAGTAGTAAAGAACTGGTGGGATCATAAACCTGCAAAGGTAGTGGAAAATAAACACACAAAAATACTGTGGGACTTTCGAATCCAGACTGACAAAGTTTTGGAACACAATACACCAGACATCACAACTGTGGAAAAGAAAAAAGTTTGGATTATTGCTGTCGCCATGTCAGATGACAGTCGAATTGACGAAAAACAACCGGAAAAACTCACCCATTATCAGGACCTCAAAATTGAACTGCCAAGGCTCTGGCATCTATCAGTATAGGTGGTCCCAGTGATAACCAACACACTGGGTGCCATGCCAAAAGATCTCAGCCAGCATTTGGAAATAATAAACATTGACAAAATCACAATCTGTCAACTGCAAATGGCCACCTTACTTGGATCTGTTCGAAAATACATCAGTCCTAGACGCTTGGGAAGTGTTCAACTTAAGATTTTGTGATAAGAAATCCAGCATATATATCTCGTTTGCTGTGACATACTGTGTTTTTGTGTCAGTAAAATAATAATAATACAATATAATAATATAATTATTATATATATTTAATATTACTAATAATATTGCAGTATAGTGGCATAGTACAATATAGTAATTTATAATACTAAGATTGTGCTAGGCTAATAATATAATATATTGTATGTTCATATAACTTGTAAGCCGCTCTGAGTCCCCTTCAGGGTGAGAAGGACAGGATATAAATGCCATAAATAAAGAAATAATGGTAGGTTGTTATAAAGTCCAATATTTGTTTATTTATTTGTTTGCAGCCCACTATTTTCTACATATCAAATTAAGCAACTAAACAAATGGGCGCACCTTCAAGTCACCTGTCCCCATGTATTTCATAGGGTTTTCTTAGGCAAGGAAAATACTCCGAGGTGGTTATGCCAATTCCTTTCTCTGAGACCCCAGGGGCCATCCAGTCCAAACCTTTGGTGGGGAGGAAGACACAACCAAAGTACTTCTGACAGAAGGCCACCCAGACTCTGTTCAAAGAAGGCGATTCCATGATATTCCTTAGGAAAGTCTAACTCGTTATGATTACCTTACAGGAGTCAAAGTAAACCATCAGCTGAACATTAGTCAACGTTGTGATGCGGCATCTGAAAAAGCCAGTGCCAAGAAGCATGGTGTCTGGATTGAGTGAATTTATAGTATTACTCTATTTTGTTTTTGTCAGACCTCACCTGGAATACTGTGTTCAGTACTGGGCAACACAAATACTGACAAACTGGAATGGATCCAGAGAAGGGAGATGAAAATGGAAAAGCTTAGGGTGTGGAGTATATTTTGGTTGGAGAAGAGAAAGTTGAGAGGGGACACGACAGCCATGTTTTAGAAAGCAGGTCATACTGAAGATGGAGCAAGGTTGTTTTCTGCTGTTCTAGAAACTAAGACACAGAACAATGGATTCAAATGACAAGAAAAGAGTTTCCACCTAAACATTAGGAAGAACTTCCTGATTGTCAGAAACGTTCAAGAGCAGAATAACCTGCCACAGAGTGTGGTGGGGTCTTCTTCTCTTGAGGTTTTACAGACTTGGATTATGTGTTCCTGCATGGCAGAAGGGGGTTAGAATGGGTGGCCCTTGGGGTCTCCTCCAATGATTCTGTGAACAGTAGCTTCAGCCCAATAATCATAAACATAAATTGGACTGGTGATGTGGTCCTGCTGCCAAGGCAAGATAGAAATAATAATAATAATAATAATAATAATAATAATACTGCTTAAAGTGCAAAAGACAAAGAGGGAATACCATCAAAATACAATGCAGAGAAGAGAAAATGGGCAAAAGAAGGCTCTCCATGCACAGTTCCTGGGAAAATATAGAGCAAAATTGACAAGGAAAAAATATGGACGTGTCTCACAAATGGAAATTTGAAAAAGGAGACGGAGGGCCTGATTCCTGCAGCCCAAGAATAAGCCATTAGAACAAATGCCATCAAAGCCAGAATAGAAAAGTTGGCAACAGATCCCAAGTGTAGACTCTGCAAGGAAGCAGATGAAACAATAGATCACATCCACGGCTGCTGTAAGAAGATCATGCAGACAGACTATAAGCAGAGGCATAACACCATTGCTCAGATTATTCATTGGAACTTGTGCCACAAATACCATCTACCTGCAACGAAGAACTGGTGGGATCACAAGCCTGAAAAAATTATAGAAAATGAACACGTCAAACTACTCTGGGACTTCCGAATTCAGACAGACAGAGTTTTGTAGTACAATACTCCTGACCTCACAATCGTGTTAAAAAACCAAATATGGATTGTCGATGTTGCAATCCCAGGTGACAGCAGGATTGAAGAGAAACAACTGGAAAAGCTGACATGATACAAGGATTTAAAGATGAAACTGCAAAGACTCTGGCACAAGCCAGTCAAGGTGGTCCCAGTGGTGATCGGCACACTGGGTGCAGTGCCTAAAGACCTTGGCCTACACTTAAACACAATCGGCACTGACAAAATTACCATCTGTCAGTTGCAAAAGGCCACCCTACTGGGATCTGCGCGCATTATTCGCCAATACATCACATCGTCCTAGACATTTGGGAAGTGTCCGATGTGTGATCCAATACAACAACCAGCATAGTGATCTTGCTTGCTGTGTACGAATCTTGTTGTGTTTCAAATAATAATAATAATAATAATAATAATAATAATAATAATACTTTATTTATATACCATCCTATTTATATACCATCCTATCATATACCATCCTAAGGAAACCCCTAGCATTATGTCCCAACGCACTTTATCAGAGATCTAGGATATCTGCACGCCCATCCCCCTCCAAACACTCCACCTGGTCACGCCCAGCACTTTTTAATTTTAATTATTACATTTGGCCCTGCCATTGATTTTAATTGCATCATTGTGTGTTGTTAATGTTATTGCTTTGTTTTTTTAGTTATTTTGTTGTTGTTTTGTTTTTACTATTGTATTTGGGCTCGGCCTCATGTAAGCCGCACCGAGTCCTTCGGGAGATGGTAGCGGGGTACAAATAAAGGTTTATTATTATTATTATTATTATTATTATTATTATTATTTCCCCAAAGGGACTCAACAAAAATGGCAAACGTTCAATGCTAGAATACTCTCACAAAGGAAATAAAGAACCTCGCCAGATATGCACAGCAGTGCAGTGGACAAAGTAGTGGATTCAATGAGAAACCAAGATTCTAATCCCCAACTAACTATGATGCTTACTGGATGGCTATAGTCCTGTTATCCTCTCTGCCTGATCTACCACAGAAGGCTGTCAAATGGTGGCAGAGGGAAGGTCTTTGGAGAAAATGCAGGATCAGAAACATGAAAGCAAAGGCTGCATCCCACACTGGCTTTATATAGAGAGCTTCTGTCTGCACAAGTCGGATAACCTTCCCCTCCTCCCCACTCCTTTAAGCCCCTAGTCTCTTCTGAAAAGCTGCTTCAGAGGTTTTGGGGAATCACTGGAACAAAATGGGATATGGCCTGGGGTGTGGCAACAGACAGATGGCATTGGCAGAAAATAAGCATTCCAGCTTGTGCAATGGAAAAGCTTTCCTTCTGCTAAGGCAAGGCTGCCATCGGATAGAGTCCATGAACAGCAAAAAAGAATTGGGTGCAATAAAAGGATGGTTTCAATTTGCCCCAAATTGAAACCAGGTCCTCTTCAGCAGTGACCTCTCAACTGTAGCATTTCTAGTTTACCTTTCTAATTGAAACCAATGATTTATCTCGTTTCCTCAATGTACCCCCTCCTCACATGAAGGTAATGCCTTCTCTGTACAATTGTTTGTATCATTGGTTCTCAACCTTCCTAATGCCGCGACCCCTTAATACAGTTCCTCGTGTTGTGGTGACCCCCAACTATAACATTATTTTCATAGGTGCTTCATAACTGTATTTTGCTACTGTTATGAGTCGTAATGTAAATGTCTGATATGCAGGACATATTTTCATTCACTGGACCAAATTTGGCACAAATACCCCATACGCCCAAATTTGAATACTGGGGGGTTGGGGGGGATTGAATTTGGCATTTGGGAGTTGTAGTTGCTAGGATTTATAGTTCACTTATAATCAAAGAGCATTCTGAACTCCACCAATGATGGAATTGAACCAAACTTGGCACACAAAACTCCCATGACCAACAGAAAATACTGGAAAGGTTTGGTGGGCATTGACCTTGAGTTTTTGAGTTGTAGTTCACCTACATCCAGAGAGCACTGTGGACTCAAACAATGATGGATATGCACCAAACTTGGCACAAATACTCAATATGCCCAAATATGAACACTGGTGGAGTTTGGGGAAAATATACCTTAACATTTGGGAGTTGTAGTTCCTGGGATTTATATTTCAACTACAATCAAAGAGAATTCTGAACCCCATCAATGATAGAATTGGGCCAAATTTCCCCATAACCAACAGAAAATACTGTGTTTTCTGATGGTCGTTGACAACCCCTTTTACACCCTCTTGCGACCCCCTCAGGGGTCCTGACTTCCAGGTTGAGAAACACTGGTCTGTATAATCTGGCCTAACCATTGGAGATTTGATAAATGTCCTTTTTCTGTTTGCAAACAGAGATCTTACATACCTCAAAGCCCTAAGAAATTGTTTCGTGCCCATAAGATGTAATGGCCTCAATCAGGACAGGGCAAATGCCAACTTCCACATGTTGTTGGGTTGCAACTTTCTGTGTTCCCCAGATGGTATATGCTGTCTAAAACATGTGAAGGGCTTCATCTTGCCCACTCCTGGACTATAGAAATACAATGACTAATCTAACCTACAAAAGCTTATATCACAATAAGGATGAAATAATATGCTTTCCTGTGAGAAACTCCCACGAAACCGAGCATGGGGACACATAGAAGAGACCACAAAACACACCTGCAATATTCAAGTTGCAACCCTATACACACTCACTGGGAGTAAGTGCTACTATGTTCAATGGACTTACTTCTGCCAGGGCACGGAGAGACTAGACAGCATAGTCTGCTGCCATAAGACAGATTGACAGTGATAGGAAACAAGCACCCATGGCCTTTGCTGCACTAATAATCGATGCTCACTTTTATGAGTTTGGGGTTTGTAGTGATGGCAGCAGCACAGGTTGAGCATCCCTTATCCAAAAATCTAAAATAGTCCAAAATCCAAAATTGGCTGAGATAGTTACGCCTTTGCTTTCTGAGGCTTCGATGTACGCAAACTTTTGTTTAATGCACAAAACTATGACAAAAGATTACCTTTGGTCCATGCGTATAAAGCACATACGAAACCCAAATGAATGCTGTGTTTAGATTTGGGTCTCTGCCCATCCGTGGACACCTGACCTTGGGCAAGCCACACCTGCCAACCTCAGAGGAAGGCATGGGCAAACCATTCTGCACAAACTCTGCCAAATAAGCTCTTGTGAAAGGTTCACCAAGGCCATAAACACCTTACAGACATAAAACAACAACAACCCATCTTCAAGATATCTGATCGTGCACATATATGTAAGCATAGATGTTCCAAAACACAACAAATCCAAGATTCTATCCACTAAGGTCCTTCTAAGAACACTAGGAACTGGAAAGCAGCACTGGACACCTGTAAAACTTTGTGTGTGTGTGTGTATATACAATATATATATACACACATACACATCTATATAAACTAATAGTAAAACAATTAGCAACACAAATAATGTATTCATAAAATAATGTTATTGTATGTATATATGTATGTATGTATGCATGTATGTATGCTTTATATATACACCATAGTTTTATTATTTATTTATTTATTTACTATACCCTGCCTTTCCCCACTTCAGGGCCCACCACTTCAGGGCTTACAGCAGATAAAAACATGCATAATGAAAGTCAAAACACTGAAAACCAAATATTAGCAGTTGCTGTCACACATCCTAAAACATACATTGAACAATAAGAAACCATTAAAACCACCCATAAATAAATACATCCTACAGGTTCTTCCTCAACTGCAAGTCCTGAGTTCAGTCAAAGGATTATGAGTTTACCAAGGCTTATACGGACCGCATAGGTATACTGATGAAGAAATACAGCCTAGAAAGAACTAGCCAGGGATTGAAGCTGGAAAACCATTAAATGCTAATCAAGGTGGCCAATTGCAACATTCACACTTGCCTCAAACAGACAAGAGTTCTTTCTCCCACCACGGACATCATTCCACAGATAAATAGATAAATAGATAGATGGATGGATGGATAGATAGCTCACTTGCTTGTTTCCAATAAACCTCACAACCTCTGAGGATGCCTGCCATAGAGGTGGGAGAAACGTCAGGAGAGAATGCTTCTAGAACATGGTCATACAGCCCGGAAAACTCACAGCAACTCAGACAAGAGTTCTTTCTGCCACCTTGACATTATTCCACATATATATAAACCCCTCTTGCCTAGCTTCCAAAGAGCCTCATCTGAGGATGCCTGCCATAAATGTGGGCAAAATGTCACGAGAGAATACTTCTGGACCATGACCAGACAGCCCCGAAGAAGCAGAACAATGAGTTTATTACGATATGTACACATTAGTTAATAGATTCTATACAGGTCTATGATGTACATACGCAGAGCTGCTCCTGCATGCATTTCTACATATTGACTAGTTTCTATATCATAATACAGAGAGAGAGAGAGGAATGATACATATGTGAAGGGAAGTCACAGGGAGGAGGGAGCAGGCTTCCTTTCTGCTGCCCTGGAGACTCAGATTCAATGGAACAATGGCTTCAAACTACAGGAAAGGAGATTCCACCTGAACATGAGGAAGAACTTCCTCACTGCGAGAGCTGTTCAGCAGTGGAACTCTCTGCCCTGGAGTGTGCTAGAGGCTCCTTCTTTGGAGGCTTTTAAGCAGAGGCTGGATGGCCATCTGTCAGGGGTGTTTTGAATGCGATTTTCCTGCTTCTTGGCAGGGAGTTGGACAGGATGGCCCATGAGGTCTCTTCCAACTCTATGATTGTATTGGAAACCCTGGTGATGCAGTGGCTTAAACCGCTGAGCTTCTGAACTTGTTGACTGAAAGGTCGCAGGTTCAAATCTGGGGAGTGGCATGAGCTCCCGCTATTACCCCCAGCTTCTGCCAACCTAGCAGTTCAAAAACATGCAATGTGAATAGGTCAATAGGTACTGCTACGATAGGAAGGTAACGGCGCTCCTTGCAGTCATGCTGGCCACGTGACCTTGGAGGTGTCTACGGACAACGCCGGCTCTTCGGCTTAGAAATAGAGATGAGCACCAACCCCAGAGTCGGACACAACTAGACTTAATGTCAGGGGATAACTTTTATTATTTATTTATTTTATTTATGACATTTATATGCTGCCCTTCTCACCCTGAAGGGGACTCAGAGCGGCTTTTACCTTTACCTATGATTCCATGACCAATTCCCATGGACACATGGGATAGGTCATTCCTCCTTTTTGATGGCCGGAGGGATAAAATGGGACACTGTGGCAACAGCACACTGTATCAATGAGATATATTAGTTTTTCAGGAGTCTCTTCTTTCTATATATATATAGAGCAGGCCTGGGTCAACTTGGGCCCTCCCTCCAGGTGTTTTGGACTGCAACTCCCACAATTCCTAACAGTAGGAATTGTGGGAGTTGCAGTCCAAAACACCTGGAGGGAGGGCCCAAGTTGGCCCAGGCCTAGTATATAGACATATTTATGTACGGTACTAACTGTCCCCTGCCACGCGTTGCTGTGGCCCAGTCTGGTGATTTGGAAAATAAAGTAATGTGTTGGTTTCTAATATATGTAATGTCTTTCTGCTTGTGGGTAAACAGTATTTCTTGCTGTTTCTTTGTCAGTGTTGATGTAGGGATTGTCTGGTTTGCCTTCTCTGGAACATGCAACATATAATTGTCCTTCTTTAGGGATCCCTTTCAAGTCTATGATACTATATCTGTCATATACATGTGTGTGTGTGTGTGTGTGTGTATGAAACAAATATATCTATCTATATCAGGGGTCCACAAACCTTTTAAACAGAGGGCCAGGTCACAGTCCCTCAAACTGTTGGAGGGCCGGATTATAATTTGAAAAAAATGAAAGAATTCCCATACACACTGCACATATCTTATTTGTAGTGCAAAAACACTTAAAATACAATAATTAAAATGAAGAACAATTTTAACCAATATAAACTTATTAGTATTTCAGTGGGAAGTGTGGGTCTGCTTTTGGCTGATGAGATAGGATTGTTATTGTTGTTGTTGTTGTGTGCTTTCAAGTCGTTTCAGACTTAGGTTGACCCTGAAGGAGGGCCAGGTAAATGACCTTGGAGGGCCGTATCCTTAGTTTAAGGACCCCTGATCAGGGCCGTAGCCAGAAAAAAATTTCGGGAGGGGTTGAAATTTTCGGGGGGGGGGGGGTGAAACCTGCCTCCTAACTCACACTGAAGCAAAGAGTACAGCAGGGGGCAGAGCAGCCTTCAATAGCCTGTTTGTTTTGTTCTGTTAGAAATGTAATACAGTGGTATGGTTGCTGATGACACGATAAATAAAATAAATAGCCTGCAGCTCCACCCCTGTCAACCACCTCCACCAAGTCTGGCCTCCTTAATGAGAGCATTCAACATCCCCCCCCCCAACTTGGTTGCTTCGCTACATCGGCTATTGCTGCAAGTAATGACAGTGTGAATAAATTGTCAATATTTGCTTGAGATAGTGCTTGCAGTTCTGGAGGGACTCTTAATTTTTTGCATCTCATAGACTTAGCATGGGGATTTGGTTAACCAATTAAAATTCATGAGTAAACCAGTTTTTTAAAAAAATCTGAAACGTTTGGGGGGGGGTTGAATCCCTAACCCCCCCCCCTTGCTACAAGCCTGCCCCTGATCTATATCTATGGCTGGATGGGTCTTTGTCAGGAAGGCTTTGATTACATTTTTTGGCCACTGTGAAGGGAGTTGGACAGGATGGCCTTAAGTATTTTCTATTGGTCAGGGAGATTCTGTGTGGGAAGTTTGCTCCAATTCTGTAGTTGGTAGGGTTCAGCATGCTCTTTGATTATAGGTGAACTATAAATCCCAGTAACTACAACTCCCAAATGTCAAGGTCTATTTCCCCCAAACTCCATCTGTGTTCATATCTGGGCATATGGAATATTCGTTCCAAGTTTGGTCCAGATCCATTACTGTTTGAGTCCACATTGCTCTCTGGATATAGGTGAACTACAACTCCAAAACTCAAGGTCAATGCTCACCAGGCCCGTAGCCAGGATTTCGTTTCGGGGGGGGGGGCTGAATTTTTTTCAGGGGAGGTTTCGGGGGGGGGGGCTGAGTTTCGGGGGGCTGAGTCTGAGTGAAAGAGGGTCTAGCCTAGCAAACCTTTTGTATCATTACCCGAATACCCCCATGCATATGGGATATATTGAGTATGGTGATCAGATCATGATAGGAATAAACATAACAGTTTAAATAATGCACCAGTAAGGCCTTTTCGCGAACCACCATGAGAATTTCGGGGGGGGGGGCTCAACCCTCAACCCCCCCCCCCCCCGGCTACATGCCTGATGCCCACCAAAGCCTTCTAGTCTTTTCTGTTGGTCATGGGAGTCCTGTGTAGGAGTCCATCATTGGTGGAGTTCAGAATGCTCTTTGATTGTAGGTGAACTATAAATCCCAGCAACTACAACTCCCAAATTACAAAATCAAAATTTTTGAGTGAAGGACATACATTGGGTTGTTAGGTGTATGCTGTCCAAATTTGGTGTCAGTTGGCCCACTGGTTTTTGAGTTCTGTTAATCCCACAAACGAACATTACATTTTTATTTCTATAGATGAATTAAATGCCCGAAGGGAAGGGAGGAGAGAGTTGGGTGTGTCCCCAAAGGGTTTGCGCCCTCCTCCCTCCCTGTCTCCCTGACTCACTCGAAGGCGAAGAAGAGCCCGCTGGTGGCCACGATGAGGCCGAGGGTGAGGAGGAAGACGCCGCTGTGCCTGGCCAGCATGAGCCTCCCGCCGCAGTAGAAGCGGTTCCTCCCGGGGAAGGCCTCCCACTTGCGCCGGGACGACGGGGAAGCCGGCGGAGGAGGAAGAGGAGGAGGAGGGGGCGCCGGCGACAAGGAGCCCGAGCCCTCCGGCAGCGTCTCCGAGGAAGAAGCAGCGGGAAGTGGAGGCGAGGCGGCTGGGGCGCCCGGGGGGATCTGCTTGTACTCGCAGTCCTTCATGGCGGGCGGAGGAAGGCCTCCCCGTCCAGGCCCCGTCCGGTGGCGGCGGCGGAGGCTGAGAGGGCGCCAGCCTCTGGCAAGAGCCGCACCGCCCGCCCAGGAAGGAGGAGGAGAAGGAGGAGGAGGAGGGCCCGCCTCCAGAGCGGACCAGGCCTCCCTCCCAGCGCCCCTCCACGCAGCTTCCGGTCTCCTCCTTCCTCCCTTCTTTCCCGCCAATTCGCCTCAGAGGAGGCCACAGTGAGCGGCCTCTTCTTTCCTGCACGTTTACCTCACGTCGAACGCTAACACTGCGCGGACACCCAAGCCCACAGCAAAAGGGGACTGTTTAGGGCAGGCCTGGGCCAACTTGGGCCCTCCCTGCAGGTTTTTGGACTTCAGCTCCCACAATTCCTAAGAGCCTCAGGCACCTTCCTTCTCCCCCCCCCCCCCCAAACTGCTTATTATTTGGAAAGACAAATGCTGGGCCACTCTCACAACCACCTAGTGCAGGCCTGGGCCAACTTGGGCCCTCCTTGCAGGTTTTTCGACTTCAACTCCCACCATTCCTAACAGCCTCAGGTGCCTTCTTTCTCCCCCCCCCCTATTTATTTATTTATTCCTATATTTATACCCCGCCCTTCTCACCCCCAAGCGGCCTCACAAAAGCACTAGTGTTACAGAGATGCCACATGGCATTGCACAAGAAAAACTTAGCTAATGTCAGCCAGGCCGGAGACAGATAATACAAAAAGAATGTAAGAGTTCTTTAATGGTGAAACCCTTACCCTAACCCTGAACCATACCGTAAGGCTAAACCTAACCCTAAACCTTACCCTAACACTTACGGTAACCCAAACCGTAAACCTTACCCTAATCTTAAACTGTACTCTACCCATAACCCCTAACCCTAAACCTTACCCTAACGCTAGCCCAAACCCTAAACTTATCCTAACCTTATACTGTACCCTAACCGTAACCCCTAACCCAAACCCTAAACCTTACCCCAACCCTAAACTACCCTAACTGTACCCCTAACCGTAACCTTAAACCTTGTTGTTGTTATTGTTCATTCGTTCAGTCGTCTCCGACTCTTCGTGACCTCATGGACCAGCCTAGGCCAGAGCTCCCTGTCGGCCGTTACCACCCCCAGCTCCCTCAAGGTCAGTCCAGTCACTTCAAGGATGCCATCCATCCATCTTGCCCTTGGTCGGCCCCTCTTCCTTTTGCCTTCCACTTTCCCCAGCATAATTGTCTTCTCTAGGCTTTCCTGTCTCCTAAACCTAAACACTAAACCTTACCCTAACCATAACTCCTTACCCTAACCGAAACCCTAATCCTTACACTAACCTAAACCCTAAACCTTACCCTAACCCTAAACTGTACTCTAACCGTAACCCCTAACCCTAAACCTTACCCTAACCCTTACCCTATCCCTATACTGTACCCTAACCGTAACCCTTGACCCTTACCCTAACCCTTATGCTAACCCTTACCCGAACCCTAAACTGTACCCTAACTAACCCTAAACCTTACCCTAACCCTTATGCTAGCCCAAACCCTAAACCTTACCCTAACCATAACCCCTTACCCTAACCCAAACTCTAAACCTTGCCCTAACCTTTACCCTAAGCGTCCCCTCCTTTCTATCCTTCCTTCGCTCTCCTCACTCTCACTCTGCCCCCTCTTTTCCCTTATTCACAACCGCCTTTGCGGCATCTCCGTAACACTCGGAGCTTCCAGACCCAGCTATCATACTATCACCAAAGCTACAGACAATGCGGTCGCCGTTGTCCATTTTTGGTCTAAAATTATTGTGCTCCTTTTATCAGTTTTATAATTATTTATGCAATGCTTTTGACACAAAATGAATAAATAAATATCCTCCGTGGAGGCCACAGTAGCGGTTCTCCTCCCGTTTCCCTGTCAGTCCCTTCTTTCCTGCCATCTCACCCCAGAGGAGGCCATAATGGCAGTCCTCCTCCTGCCTTCCCAATTCACCCCAGAGAGGCCCTCTGTGGGGCAAAAGGCCTCCCTGGGCCTCCCTCCAGGTTTTGGACTTCAACTCCCACAATTCCTAATAGCCTAACTTTAAAAGAGAGCAAATACTTTAAGAAAGATGGGAAGTGGCCGGTGCAAATAACATTTTCCAATTGCATTCTCAAGAGCAAGAATTTTGATAGAAAAGGGTCTTTTCCCACAAAATGATTGCAAACCACCAGGAGGCCAAGGCAGGTCCTGCACACATCAAACTCTTGCTCCCCTTCCTTGCCCAGAAGGATCCTCTCATGTTGGCAAGGTACAAACAAGGGCCACTTGGGATGATATTAAGGAATCAGCCCCAAGCAATGCAGGGTTCTTTGAAGTTACAGACAGCCTTTGAATTACCCTGAGAAGCAAACTGGAAGCAAGATAAACGTTTCCAAAGAGAGAAATGAGGAGCCCCAGGCTCTCAATAAGCACTGCAGGCAGCCCTTCCTTCACTTTTGTGGATCTGATTATTACAGGCTCTCTAGGAATCTCTAGATCCTCCAGGACATCCCATTGCAACTAAATATTCCTAGAGTTCTTCTCAAGTTTTAAGAAAACCTGCCTTTTTATTTTGGGTTTTTCACCTTTATAGGAGTCATTTCTGTTGGAGAATGCAAGGAATCAGTCAGTGTGTGTGTGCCAACTGTAAAATAAGATGTACAAAGCTGATTGGTTGACTTAAATCAAGAAATAGTTTTCTAAGATCTACAGAGACACTTGCTGAAACACCTCAGCAAGCGAGAGTCCAAAAGTGGCAGGCTAAAACCCAGAACCTCAATCAATGGCTGATACTAAATGAGAGACCCTCCTGGGCACACAGAAAACTGGGTGACTTGGAAGGCGCTGAACAGACTGCGCTCTGGCACCACAAAAATGGGGGTACAAAGCGGAATCCACAACATGTGAGTGTGGAGAAGAACAAACCACAGACCACCTACTACAATGCAACCTATAAAGCCCCAAATGGCCCCAGCCCAAATTACCTGTCCAAACTCATCTCCCTCTATGTACCATCGCGTAGATTAAGATCTTCCGGGGAGGCCCTGCTTTCTGTCCCGCCATTGTCACAGGCATGATTGGTGGGGACGAGAGACAGCGCCTTCTCGGTGTTTGCTCCCCGGCTATGGAACTCCCTTCCTGGTGAGATCAGGTCGGCCCCCTCCCTCCTGTCCTTTAGAAGGATGGTAAAAACTTGGCTGTGGGACCAAGCTTTTGGGACAGGGCAATGAAGCGACAATGGGAAAGATGACAGGGCCAATTGGATTTGATGCGGATGGCTAGGACGGTTTTAAATTGTGTTATTTTAAATGGTGTATTTTAATATTTAGATAAATGGTTTTTTAATGTTTATGTAGTGTACCCAGGCATTGAATGTTTGCCATGTATATGTTGTGCTCCGCTCTGAGTCCCCTTCGGGGTGAGAAGGGCAGAATATAAGTGTTTAAAATAATAATAAATAATAATAACCTGAGCCCTGCCACATGCACAATGGAGGACCTTCTTATTGCAACACCAGAGGCACTCTAAGTGGCCAGCTACTGGTCAAAGGACCTTTAATAGAATGCCAAGTTTGCAAACTTTGTGTGTGTGGGTTTTTTTTCATAAAAAATACAACTGTTTGGTTCGCTCCTGACACAATAAATAAATAAATTGGTTGGGCAATGGCCAGGGAGATGGCTGGATACTAGTTACATTTTTGTTCAGGCTCGAGTTATGTAGGTGCAGAGACAGAGTTTGGTGTGCTCTCACTTCATGAGCTGCTGAAGTTTACCTACATGGACAAAGAAAGACTTATTGTAAATCTCTCATAAAAAGACATTATGTGAATAGATGCAACTGATCATATTGTAGATGTTGTTCTGAAGTACGAAGAGTAAACCACTTGTTCTTTACTGTTCACCTGCATGGAATATTTTCTTTCTCTGACAAGGCAGCGTGTGGGCTGATCAAACGTGAACTACACATGGGTTATTTTACATTACGCCACAATTTCTGCAGTGAATGTGAAAGGCCTATGTATGCTCACAATAATAGTCATAGTATTAGCGTCTGACTAAATTTTGCAGGTGCTTTGCTGCAAGGTATAACAGACTTATTTTACCATGTTCAGATGTCCTCTAGTGGGGTCTTGAGTGGACAAAGAATAGGCCCAGAATCACACGTTTCACTCTCAAAAGCCATTTTATGCCACTCAATCCTTCTAAACATCCCTTTTCTGGGCATTAAAATGACAAGCTGTCTGGTCTACGTTGTCCAAGAGTAGCAATTTACGTCTTCAGTGATTTTGCAGTACCTCTGCAATGTTTAGCATTTAAATATTGTTTTTTTTTCTGAATCCAGAAGTGGATTTTCAACCACTTCCCATTTTGCATTTTTCTGTTGTTCACAGTTGGTGCACATCCAGTAAAAATTAGTGGCTGAAAGCTGCTCCCTGTACTACCCAATGATCCACCCTGTTCCATAGAAAGAAGTGCAGAATGCACACCAGCCTAAAATGGGAATGATTTTCTGGCCCAGACACCCGAGTCTCCAAATGCAGTGCAACTTCACCCAAAGCAGCTGGACTCCTGCTAGACTAGCAGCTCTTTTGATTACAAGTATCACTTATCTTGTCCAGACTAACATAAGCAATCTTTACCTACATACTAACAGATTGATTACCTGAATGCCAAGCCTATGTAGTCAAATGACATCACCTACATAAACAGTGGTGATTATTCACCAGCTTAGGATAACCTCAAGGTCTACAACAAATAACAAGGCTGAAAAGGCTCCCCTAAAGGGGAGTGACTTAAGAAAGTTAAATGAAATTCTAATACATTGGATGCCACATAAGGGTAATCCACAAGGGTTACATCCCAGGTCCAGTGTGGCTGGCTCGTGTTGACATCACAACCATCTTAGGCTGAACTCAAATTGGTTTTGAAAGCCATATATTGTTACAAAAAAGATATCCTGCACTGTATCAAATTACTTTAGGCCACATGACTGCGGCTGCTACATGTTATTTTCTTTCTTGCATGCATAGGAATAAGCATATATTTACATATCCATATGCAACAGTCTTACACAGCAACAGCTCCCAAAGTGACCCATTTACAGTGGGATGAGGTGTCAAAGACGGATGTGTCATTGCTCTAACCTTATTTTCCATCTTCACAGCTATGATTCTACACCTTGCTGACAGGAAGCTTCGCACCAGTGTGGAAATCACCTATTCAAAAGATGGCAAGCTCTTTAACCTCAGCAGGCTGAAAGACAAAAGTAAGATCACAACAACTTCTGTTATAGAACTCCAATGTGCTGATGATAACGTACACAGTGTGCATTCAGAAAAAGACCTACAAGCCATTTTATTTATTTATTTGTTTATTATTTTATTTATCGTGTCAGGGGCAACCAGACGATTGTATTACATTTCTAACAGAACAAAAACAAACAGACAGACACAAAACAAAATTTGCAAGCTTGGTAGTCGATTAAATGTCCTTTGACCAGTATCTGGCCACTTGGGAGTGCCTCTGGTGTTGCCGCAAGAAGGTCCTCCATTGTGCATGTGGCAGGGCTCAGGTTGCATTGCAGCAGGTGGTCAGTGGTTTGCTCTTCTCCACACTCGCATGTCGTGGATTCCACTTTGTAGCCCCATTTCTTAAGATTGGCTCTGCATCACGTGGTGCCAGAGCGTAGTCTGTTCAGCGCCTTCCAAGTCGCCCAGTCTTCTGTGTGCCCAGGGGGGGGAGTCTCTCATTTGGTATCAGCCATTGGTTGAGGTTCTGGATTTGAGCCTGCCAATATATTCTGTCTGCAATAACACACACACACACATATATATATTTGGGAACACCACTGCAGGAACATATGAAAGGTTTGGTCTCTCACTGAACACTTACTGTAAGCTAGAAAATTTTGACCATTTCCGCTACCTTAGCAGCCACCTCTACACAAACCTCGACGCCGAAATACAACATCGTCTGAGCTTTGTGAGTGCATTTTTTCAAATGAAGCAATGTTCGAGGATCAGGACATTCATAGGGATACCAAGGTGCTTGTTTATAAATTTATTATGTGAAACATGGACCGTCTACAAACGTCACTCTCAACTTTTGGAGAGGAAAGAGGAATTCCATCAGCTGCCGGAAAATCCTGCAAATTTCTTGGGAAGAAAACAGCCGGACAAATGTCAGCATGCTGGAAGAAGCAAAGACCACCAGCACTGAAGCCATGAGCCCTTTGCTGAACTGGCCACGGTGTCTGAATGCCCAATCACCATCTCGCAAAGCAGTTACTTTTCTCTCTGCTCAAAAATGGAAAGTTAGTGGTCAGAAAAAGAGATGGGATTAAAGCTAACCTAAAAACATGTGGAATAAACACAGAGAACTGGGAAGTCCTGGCCTTTGAGTGTCTTAACTGGAGGTCAGCTGATACCAACAGTGCTGCTGATATTGAGGAGGAATGAATGGAGGAAAAGGGAGAAGCGGGCTGAGAGAAAGGTACATCAAGCCTTCCAATGGGATATTATTGTTCACGTTGTGTCAGAGCATGTGGCTCCAGAACAGGTGTGGTGTAAGGTGCCTTTAAGACAGCCCATTGTGAACACAGCTGCAAGTGTATTTATACTGGAGACAGTGTTTGAAAAGCAGCTTGTCAGACAAGGCATTGGAGGTAACCTACACATGGAATAAACGACTACCCTATAAGATACTGAACTGTGAGTCTGTCCACCGACAGTTCAACAACGAACATTACAACAATTTTCTACAGTCACTTACGGACCCACCACCAAATCTCTACCCTTGGAAGACAGTCATGCTCGGCCATGAGTATTTGGCTTATGATGATACATATATCTGCATGTTCACGTAAACATGTTTTCCTATCATTTTTATCACCCACCTGCATCCCCACTGCCCTTCTCTTTCCCCTATGCAATCCCTTAACCTCTTTGTTCCATGTGTCTATATAACTGTGCATCTGTTGTGATAATTAAATGCCCCCTTATTCTATTTAGTCCACAACATTTAGTTTCTTACATGTTCTTCCATCAAGAGCCCCAATCCAGCCAATTACAGCCCAATTAGAGTTCAACAAACTCTCTTCACTTGTTCTAGAACACTTATGTCCAAGGAAAGAAATTGCAATGAAGGGCCAGACCCAGAAGCCAATAGGAAAGTCCATATCCCAGAATGCATTGGGTGAGAGCCGTAGTTTTTCTCCAGTTGCTCAGAAGCGCCAGCACAAGGTTTTCCTTTCTGTCCCACAGAGAGTCGCTCTCTGGGGTTTTCTCAGAGCGGACTCTTCCATGACAAGGATCTGCAGCCCTTCTCTGCAGTAAAGGTTCATGGTCATAAAGCAGTTGAGCAGAAAACCAATAAAGGATCGGAGATGAGGAGCCCAAAAACCGGGTTATAACCTGTTGAAATAATTAACAAAGCAGGAATTATCAAAGGGATTGCCATATCAGTCTGTTGCAACATAAAAAGAAGAAAAAGGGAGAGAGGAAAGAGGAATCTAGCAACACCTTTAAAAGTGCAGGCAGTCAAATGGGGGCAAAACAACAGGAATCTATCCTTTCAGAAGAGAAATTCACTACTGAGTTACAGTAGAGTCTGACTTATCCGACTTTCACTTATTCGATATTCCGTGTTATCTAACGCTTATCTGAAGGAGGGAGGATGCAGGACCGGAAGTGAAAGTGTCCTCCTTCCTTCCCCCTGTGATTTCGACACTGAGCGCACCTTCCAATGTGAGCGAGGAGCAGTGAGGAGAGCAGGCGGTGAGAAAAGTAGGCGGTATAGGTTGGGCCTACTACCTCCCCCTTGCAGCTCATCTTTTTCGGGGCCTTACAGCCCACTTCCAGGGCCTGCTGCTTCCTTTTTCCTCTCGCAAAGCACCCAGGCCTGGCTGACTCCTTTCCGGAAGTCTCACAAAACACCCGGGTCTCATCCTCATCCAGGGCCGGCTGACTCTAAGTGTCTAGCACTGCACAGTTGAAAGGTAGCGCCGAAGACAAGGGAACTGGGAGGGATGGGGGCTGTAGGAGACTCCATATTATCCAACATTTTCCTTTATCCGAAGTTCTGCTGGCCCATTTATGTCAGATAAGCGAGACTCTACTGTATAAGATTCGGACTCTAGCACTACAATAACAGTGTTGCTAAGTTTTGTGCTGCAGCACTTAAAATTAGATGGATGATGATTGACCCCGCAAAGCAACACCCTGTGGGAATGTAGTTAGAGCAACATGTTACAGCTGAAATGCTACTATTCTTAATAATAATAATAAAACTTTATTTATACCCTGCAACCATCTCCCCAAGGGGACTTGGGGCAGCTTATACAAGGCCAAGGCCAACAATTACATCAAAGCAAATATACAACATAAAATAATACATCAATAAAATATAAGATAAAAAATAAAATAAAAAGCGATACAAGATAAGCACACAATGCAAAATAAAATCACAATAGTCGATCATGATGGGCAGGGCCGGTTGCAAAGATTAAAAGGCTTAAAAACTCTAGGTAAGTAGTGCAATGTATCTAGAAGGAGGTTCAGGTGGGACGAAACAATGGGGTTTAATTGCACTAGAGGGTAAAGTAATGTGAAATGTGCCCCTCCCATCCCCTTTATTGCCCCCCCCCCAGTGCTTTGACCCCTCCTATCAGTCATCCCCCCCTCGGTTCCACACCTGTTACATTAACCTGTGTTTTTAAACTGTGATTTTAAACTGTTTTCCAATATGTTTTTTAATAACTGCTTCACTTTGTGCTGGTCAGTGACTGTAATAAAGTTTTGTATTGTATTGCACTGTATAGGGAAAAGGTGTCTCCACGGACAATTTCTCACCGATCCTTGTTTCCACAACAAGCTACGTTTTCCAAAACCCAATCATCACAGGGACAGAAAATGAAGATAAATTTTCTGAACATAAGCACAGACAGCAAAGGAAACACTAGGGTATTAATCCTTCCCATTGCTATCCAAAGCCAGATAGAAAGATAGATAGAAAGATAGATAGATATTTAAATAGATAGATAGAGTTGCTTAAAAATGTACCTGTTCCAATTTACATACAAATTCAACTTAAGAACAAATCTACTCAAACTATCTTGTTTATAACTTGGGGATTAACTATATCTGGGTTATTCTAGCATTGAGAGCAGTTATGGATATCAAGCAACCCATGGTTTTAGTATTTCTCGGTGCATCTGAAGAAATAGACATATCTATTCAAGAGCATACTAAAATAAATCAGTCTGAAACTTAAATTCCTTTTTCTTTTGTCCCTTTTTCTAAGGTAGAGATGATATGTCCAACTGTATGCCCAAGATCTTTCAAAATTAAACAAGCATTTTCTTCCAAGTTGACTCCTTGCTTTAAAAAAGGCATCTCTCTGGAGCAGACCTGGGCAAACTTGGACCCTCCAGGTGTTTTGGACTTCAACTCCCACAATTCCTAACAGCCTTAGGCCCTTTCCTTTTCCCCCTCAGCCCCTGCTGTACAAAAACTGTTGGGGGAGGGAGGTGGAAAATCAGTTAGAATAAAAATTGAATGTAATATCTTAGGCCTTGGATGGATGGCATCCTGAGCATTTCTTTTAAGTCCTTCTGCACTCCAGCCCACATATCTATTAGCTTCAGGAAGTTGGAAGTCTACTTTTAAATGACAGAGATCTACTTTTAACCACAACAGCAGTCTAGAAGGGGCTCCTGTATGAGACCTGAAACACTAGATCTATCACAGTAGTAAGGGGCCAACATTATATAGGCTAAGCCTCGAGGCTGCAAATAGGTTTTTAGCAACTCACTTTCGAAGTAAGGTATAATTAATGATTAAATAGGATTGTTATTTCTGTGTACCTTCAAGTCGTTTCAGACTTAGGACAACCGCAAGACGGTCCAATCACAGAATTTACTTGTCAAGATTTATTCAATTTTGGTTTCCACAACCCTATTTGGTTTCCTCTGAGGCTGAGAGAGTGTGACTTGCCTAAAGGCACCCAGTGGGTTCAGAAACATAGTCTGAGGTTCAAACGACTGTGCCATGCTTTCTGAATTCCTTCTCTCCTTTTTTCCTACCTCCCTTTCTTTCTCCCCTCCTTCCCCCTCTTTTTCCTCCCTCATTATTTCTTTCTGCCATTCCTTTTCTACTTTCCTTCCTTCCTTTTTGGCAGCATGTGGCAGTGATGGGCGCACATACCAGCAAGTAGTGGCAGTAGGTGCACTTGGTGGGCAGTATGTAACTTGAGAACCATGTTGTGCAGGCCTTGTCTATACCATCTGAACAGGAAATGCCAGGTCAATACTCACTAACCATGAGCACTTGTCTTTTTTTAACAATTGTTGCTAAGCCTGAAAATTTGAACAACTAAAAAAAAGTCTTGATTTGCAATGCTAATCAAGGTGATTAATTGCAACATTCACACTTGCCTCCAACAAAGAGGGGACCTTCCACGGATATATAAACCTCCCTTGCATAGTTTCCAATATACCTCACCTCTGAGGATGCCTGCCATAGATGTGGGCAAAATGTCAAGAGATAATGCTTCTGGAACATGGCCAGACAGCCCAAAAAACTCACAGCAATCCAGTCTTGACTTGGCAAGTCAGGACTATTAGTTTTATGAGTCCGTCTCTCTTCCTCATCACATTTAAAGAACAAAGCTTGGAAACTTTGATTTTATTTTATTTGGAGCACAATTCCCAAAATGTCCCTTTCAGCACGGTTAGTGGCCACCTGGACTGGGAGATTTTAATTAAAAAAGGAGTCCAAGTTCTGCTTGAGACACATATGTCAAGTCCTTTGCTCAAACCCAGATCTGACCTTACAGCTGCTATTCTCAACCCAGTTCTCTTTGGACTAGTTTTTTTTTTGTTATTGTTTATTCATTCAGCCATTTCAGACTCTTTGTGACCTCCTGGACCAGCCCACGCCAGAACACCCTGTCCACCATGGCCACCCTCAGCTCCTTCAAAGTCAAGCCAGTCAGTTCAAGGATCCCATCCATCCATCTTGCCATTGGTCTGCCCCTCTTCTTTTCCTTCCATTTTCCCCAGCAAAATTGTCTTCTCTAAGCTTTCCTGACTTCTCATTATGTGGCCAAAGTACTTCATCTTTGCCTCTAATATCCTTCCCTCCAGTGTGCAGTTGGGGTTTATTATAGACTGGTTGGATCTTCTTGCAGTCCAAGACACTCTCAGAATTTTCCTCCAGCACCACGGTTCAAAAGTATCTCTTTTCCTTCGCTCAGCCTTCCTTATGGTCCAGCTCTCACATCCACAGGTTGCTATGGGGAATACCATTGCTTTAAGTATGTGGATCGTTGTTGCCAATGTGGTGTCTCTACTCTTCACTATTTTATCAAGATTGGTCATTGCTTCCCTCCCAAGAAGTAAACTCCTTCTGATTTCCTGGCTCCAATCTGTGTCTGCAGGAATCTTCACGTGTAGAAATACAAAGTGTGTCACTGCCTCCACATGGGAAACTTTAATTTTATCTGGAGCACAATTCCCAAAATGTCCCTCTCAGCATGGTTAGTGGCCACCTTGACTGGGAGATTAGAATTCAAAAAGGAGTCCAAGTTCTGCTTGAGACACGTATGTGAAGTCCTTTGCTCAAACCCAGGTCTGACCTTCTTACAGCAGCTATTCTCAACCCAGTTCTCTTTGGACATGGCTACAACCCCACAGATCCCAGCTATGTGTGGATGACAGGGATTGTAGTCCAATTCACCTGGAAAATACCAGATTGGCAGTGGCTGCTTTACAAAAATAAAGGCCCAGTACACGTCACTGCATCCACACATTCTTCATCTGATCACTATCATTTGTATTTCTCTGTAAAGAAAGAATTAAACTGCCACTTCCTTGCAGGAAGCAACTTGTCCGTTTTGATTTAATTCTATACAAGAGTGCGACATGTAAGATGGGAAACTGTAAATAATAGCAATAAATGATGCCATCGCCTGCTTACGAAATGGAGTAATATGTTGCTTTGTTGACTGTTCTAAGGAAAAACTGCAAACACGTTCTGTACGTCAATAGTGCTATTCACATAACAAACGCATTCAACTGTGGGGTGGAACACAATACAGCAGTCATCTGAAAGAAAGAAATCGCTGCAGGGGAAATTGACAAGTGATATGTGAGAATTAGAAGGTGTAGAAAGACAGGCTTCAGGCAAGCTATGAGGAAAAGTCAAACCATTTCATTTCGGTCAATAAGAACTGGGCTGTCAACAAGCAACTTGGGATGTTTAAAAAATCACCCATTGTTCAAGGCTGAAAAATTGGGCAGTACAGACGTTCTCCAAACCTTTGACAGATTAATCCGTAGTTCTAGCTATCTATAAAAATCTTTTACTGTATATATCCATTAAAAAAAACACCACAATGGCTTTTTAAGGATTATAATTTTATAAGGTTTATAATTTCATCCAAATTGGCTTGGCTCTAATACAGTGTCTCTCAACTTTCCTAATGACGCAACCCCTTAATACACTTCCTCATGTTGTGGTGACCCCCAACCATAAAATTATTTTCGTTGCTATTTCAGAACTGTAATTTTGCTACTTTTCATTCACTGGGCCCAAATTTGGCACAAATACCCAATACGTCCAAATCTGAATACTGCTGGGGTTGGGGAGGTTTGATTTTGTCACTTGGGAGTTGTAGTTGCTGGGATTTATTGTTCACCTACAATCAAAGACTTCTGTGTGCCAGGTTTGGTTCAATTCCATTGTTGGTGGAGTCCAGAATGCTCTTTGATTTTAGGTGAACTATAAATCCCAGCAACTACAACTCCCAAGTGACAAAATTAGGTATTTGTGCCAAATTTAGTCCAGTGAATGAAAATACTGGAAGGGTTTGCTGGGCATTGATCTTAAGTTTTGGAGTTGTAGGTCACCTACATACAGAGAGCACTGTGGACTCAAACAATGATGGATATGGTTCAAAGTTGGCAGCAGGACTCAATATGCCCAAATGTGAACACTGGTGGAGTTTGGGGAAAACAGACCTTGACATTTCGGAGTTGTAGTTGCTGGGATTTACAGTTCACCTACAATCAATGAGCATTCTGAACCCCACCAACAATAGAATTCTGCCAAACTTCCCACACAGAATCCCCATGACCAACAGAAAATACTGTGTTTTCTGATGGTCTTTGGCGACCCCTCTGATATGCACCTCACAACCCTGCATGGGTCCCAACCCCCAGGTTGAGAACCCCTGCTCTAATAAATACCTTAACTTCCAGAATAGTGGCTTTCTCAACTGTCTGCTTTCAAGTGACACTTTCCACCTTGACTAACATGTCAAGAAACCGATGTACATTGCAGACAATTGTGACAAATACTCCACAGCATAAAACAATAAAAACAATGAAGTCACTAACATGTTTAGAAGGACATGTTTTAGTGAAGGCACCTAAGATGAGTGGATTCTAACCAACCAAACCTTATGCCATAATCAATTTTGAAAGTCCCAAGGTGCCTTCACTAAAATGTGTCATTATAAACATGTTAAATTCATTGTAGTCTTTTAAGATGTATGCTTTCTTTTAAAAAGCAATTATTTGCATCACTTACTAGTTTTTATTGTTTTAGGTGGGAACCAGTAAGGGTTAATAAAAGAATGGCACAAAACTTTCCAAATTGCTATTAAAATGTATTTTTATAAATATTTTTGTTGCTGTTAGGTACTTTTAAATTCACTTTTCTTTGTGTCAGGAGTGACTCGAGAAACTGCAAATTGCTTCTAGTGTGAGAGAATTGTCCGTCTGCAAGGACATTGCCCAGGGCACGCACTGTCAGTGGCTTCTCTCGTGTCCCCACATGGGAAGCTGGAGCTCACCCCACTCCCCGGATTCGAACTACCGACCTTTCAGTCAGCAGTTCAGCCGGCACAAGGGTTTAACCCACTGTGCCACCAGGGGCTCCAAGACTGATGGTGACTTCTAGGGGTTTCTTGGCAAGATTTATTCGGGAGGGGGGGGGGTTGCCCCTGCCTTCCTCTGAGGTCAAGAGTGTGCAACGTGCTCAAGGTCACACCCTGGGTTTCCCAACTGAGTGCAGATTCAAATCTGGTCTCCCAGAATCTTAGCCCAATACACAAATCACTATACTATTCTGACTCCTTTAAAATGTTATTTATCACATCACAAAATCAAGAGCACTTCTGATATTTTTAAAATGCAACTTTACAACCAAAAAAAGCTACCTATACTTTTAATTTATTAGAAATAAGATGGATGGATGGTATCCTTGAAGTGACTGGCTTAACTTTGAAGGAACTGGGGGTGGCCACAGATGACAGGGAGCTCTGGCCTGGGCTGGTCCATGAGGTCACAAAGAGTTGGAAGTGACTGAACAAATCAACAACAAGCTGGTATTGTATCACTTGATAACTACTGGGAAGTAGCAGCCAATAAGGAAAGGATCAAGGCAGTGATATCTCTGGCCCATCCCCTGTTCGGATATCAGCCAGAATGCCAATGCCTTAAATCAGTGGTTCTCAACCTGGGGTCCCCAGATGTGTTTGGCCTACAATTCCCAGAAATCCCAGCCAGTTTAGCAGCTGTTAGGATTTCTGGGAGTTAAAGGCCAAAAACATCTGGAGACCCCAGGTTGAGAAGCACTATCTTAAATCAAGAAATACTGTAGTTTTCGAAGATCTACAGATCCTTGCAGGAACACCTCAGCAAGCAAGAGTCCAAAAGTGGCAGGCTAAAACCTGAAACCTCAATCAGTGGCTGATACCAGAACCTCAATCAGTAGCTGATACCAAATGAGAGACTCCCCCTGGGCACACAGAAGACTGGGTGACTTGGAAGGCGCCGAACAGATTGTGCTCTGGCACCATGAGATGCAGAGCTAACCTTAAGAAATGGGGCTACAAATTTGAGTCCAGGACGTGCGAGTGTGGAGAAGAGCAAACCACAGACCACTTACTACAATGCTGTCTGAGCCCTGCCACATGCACAATGGGACCTTCTTATAGCAACACCAGAGGCACTCCAAGTGGTCAGTTAATGGTCAAAGGACATTTAATATCATGCAGAGTTTTAAAACTTTGTACTTTTTAAATACATTATCACTGTACCCTCGGTTCACTTCTGATACAATAAATAAATATGGCATAAGGGCACTTCTGGTGGAACTCCATTTCTGCAGCGCATGGAAATGGGACCCAGAATGCGTTTTGATGGAAGTGGAAAGATGGAGCTTGATGGGAGGGAACAGAGTAAAGACTGTTCCCTCCGCTTTGTCCCTGCTCATGGGATGAGGTTCTGAGTCAACTCTGTTGGATGTCTGAAACTTTACTTTTGGGACATAATTTTCCAGTGTTTATTTTCTGCCACAACTCTCTGCAGTTGACCCTCAGGCTGAAAGAAGAATCACCGGAGGAGTATGCAAAGAACAGGCAACACTCTCTGTTGATAATCTAGGGAAATTTCCTACTTCTTCTTTCTTTGAACTTTCTTCCCCTGAAATTATGATGAGTCACTTAAAAAGGAAAAGCAGTTTCCACTGAGTCTTGCAACCTGTGACCAACTAGTCGAGGCTGAGTCAAATGAACTCCACTCTCAATGTTCCCTAGGCAGGTATCAATTTCACAAGAGGAATTCGGGGAAATGCCATTCCTTGGGGACACATCGAGTTCCGAAAGAGCAGTATGAGGCAAACTCTTATTACTAGCAATGCTTTTGCACTTTCTATTTTGGTACGGTATGGATTTTAGCTGCATTTGTTTGAACTTTTGTAATCTAAATTAGGTAAAGGTAAAGGTAAACCAACAATGACACTATTCAGCTCTTTAAAGACCAAATGGCAATTCTTTTTAATAAATAGCCAACGGATCAACTTTACAAAACCTTACAGCAGTGTTTCTCAACTTGGGGGTCGGGACCCCTGGGGGGGTGTGGCGAGAGAGTGTCAGAGGGGTTGCCAAAGACCATCAGAAAACACAGTATTTTCTGCTGGTCATGGGGGTTCTGTGTGGGAAGTTAAACCGCTGAGCTGCTGAACTTGCTGACCAAAAGGTCGGTGGTTTCAATTTGGGGAGTGGGATGAGCTCCCGCTGTTAGTCCCAGCTAACATAATAATACTAATTATTAGTATTATAACAATATAATAATTATATATTTTATATTACATGAAATACAATATATGTAATGTAATATTACATGTAATACAATATAATTATTTTATATTACATGTAATATTACTGATAATATTACAGTATAATGTTATAGTACAATATAATAATATATAATACTAATATTATACTGTGCTAATAATATATTGTATACACATATAATATTGATAAAAATATTATAATGTAATCCAATATAATACAAATAATAAAATATAATAATTATATATTTTATATTACATGTAATATTACTAATAATATTACAGTATAGTGGTATTGCACAATATAATATATAATACTAATATTGTGCTATGCTAATAATATAATATGTTGTATGTACATATAACTTGTAAGCTGCTCTGAGTCCCCTCTGGGGTGAGAAGGGAGGGATATAAATGTTGTAAATAAATAAATAAATTCTGCCAACCTAGCAGTTCGAAAACATGCAAATGGGAGTAGCTCAATAGGTATTGCTTTGGCGGGAGGTAAGAGCACTCCATGCAATCATGCCAGCCACATGACCTTGGAGGCGTCTACGGACAACGCCAGCCCTTTGGCTTAGAAATGGAAATGAGCTCCACCCCAGAGGGGACTCAGAGTCGGACACGATTAGACTTCACGTCAGCGGAAACCTTTACTTTTTATGGCAGGTGGCCATGATAGTGGAAGTCACAATCCAGAACAACTAGTCTGTGCTTGGCTGGAGCAGTCTGCCTCAATGTGTGCTAAAACTATATTATCAGCACACAAGGCATGCCAAGTTAAATCCCATTAAAGGATGTCATGTCAGCAGAGCAGAGAAAGTCCAAAATGTTATCACTTCACACTTTATATTTTAGGCATATCTCTAAACCATCTTAGATATTTAAAAAATGTCATATGGAAATGAAACAAGTTTCAGACAGTTATCCCATCAGATCAAGATGTCAATCCTGGCTTTTTGCTGAGGGTTTCCACCTGAATAATTTATGCCCCCTTATGAAGAGAGTTCAAGAAGTACTTCTCGTTAAGACTGACAGAATTGAGCTGGATACATCTTTCTTGGCCCAGGAGCCATTCAGAAGCAACCACCCTCTTTCCTTATTCTGAGCAGCCTGGTAACAGCCCTTTAAAAACCTGCCAGACTTACCTGTACGTGCATGCAAAAAGTTCCAAATACCAACAAAGCTGCTGCGTGGACCACGTAAACAAATACACCAGGAGAGGAGAAACCAGCAGACGGCTTGTCTTCTTTCTTCATTCCACTCTTTCTTTTCAGCAGGCCAAGTGTCAGGCAGTGCCAAGGGTTTGCTGTCACATACCACCAAACTGCCCAAGATCCCAGCAAAATAGCAGGTGAAGCAAGTACAAAGTTAGGGATCTGTTTGGGCTCGAAGTACCGGAGGAAACCAACGTTCCAGTAAGCATCTTGAATATAGGCATAGAGTACAGGGAAGTCCCAGGAGCACCATGGCTGTTCACCATTATTCATGCTTGCTACGTGATAACCTTTGTCAACAGCCAGCTGCAACAGCAATCCTGGCACAGGATGTTCACTGGGTTTGCAGAACCGACAGTAAGCATAGAACTGAAACAAAGCAAAAGGTAGGAAAACAAATGCAGACATGGCTGCCACAGAAGCTGCCATGCTTAGGAAGTGACCTATGTTCTGCAGCAGTTTTATTCCAGTTCCAGCCTTTGTCTGGAGCTGGGAGGCAAAGCATTTTGTCCGGGAATAGAGAAGGAATCCAGCATTGATTAGTCCATTGGAGCGTACCCCAGTGGCTAGAGAGAAGAGAAGAACGCTGGCCCAACGTTGCCCTTCCTCCAGCTGCCACATTGCAGTAAACACAAGAAGGGCAAACATGCTTTCTGAATAGGCAGCTGCCATAAAGACGTTAGCTGGGGTGAGGCAAAAGAGGACTGCTGAGAGGAAAGCCCTCCTGCGACATCGTAGGACTAGACAACTCAGCTCATACAGAACCCAGGATGCTACGACAGAGAAAAGACTATTGAGAAGAGCTGCAGAAAGGAGCAGGCGGCTCCGGAGACACAGGAAACCACTGAAGGGCCACAGGGCTGTTTCTGCTGCTACTCGCAGGATCAGGGGAAAGAGAGGGAAGAAGGCACAATTATGCTCATAGATGTAGCCATGCTCAGCAATGAACAAAAAGTGCTCTGCGTCCCAGCGGGATAAGCCTCCCAGGAGCCATTCCAAGACCTGGTCCGCAAACCCAGACTCTAACCAGCGCGGTGGTGAGAAAGCATCGGCAGCATGATCCGGGATCAAAATGTTGAAAAGGGCCTACAAATGGAAAGAAACAGAAAATGGTAATTCATTCCACAATCTGTATTTAACTACGTATATACTCGAGTATAAGCTGACCCGAAAATAAGCCAAGGCACCTAAATTTACAACAAAAAAGTAGGAAAACGTATTGACTCGAGTATAACCCAAAGGTAGGAAATTGTCATATGTTCTGCAGTTGATGGTGGTTGGTGATGGAAGGGTTAATGTGAGTATTCGTTCTAGAGGGTTTGGTAATCTGTAAGTGGGAGTTCATGGGTGAAAGCAATTAGGGGTGGAGGTGTGCAGGAGATGGGTTGCACCTGGGTGTTACTGGATTTAAGGAACTAACCTTGAGACTGATCTTTGGGAGAAAAGTATCTATTGTATTTTGATGGTGGATGCTGCTGGTTTTTCCCCCCAGGTCTGTTGGATTTTTTGGTATCCTGGCCTGTCTCCTGTAATCTTGGAATTCTGGAACGTTTGGACTGGCTTTTGACTACGGTATAGACTCTTGATCCCTGGACTTTGTTTATTGAACTGTCGGCATTTGACCATTGGACTGGACCCTTTTGACTACGAAGTTATTTTTGCTATCAGTTTTTGTTTATTCTGTAGCTGCATGCTATCTTTGTGTTTTATATTTTGGACTATAAGAACAGCCAGCAAGTAAGTGCTGTTTTAATTAAGCTGTTGGTTAAAACTGGGAGTTTGATTCATCTCTACCTAAATAAGGCAGAGCCCTGGCAATGTGACAGAAATGCAGCTGCTATGGGTAAATTAAAAAAAAAAGATAACTGATTTATTTATTTATTATGCATTAAAAGGGTATTAAACCCAATACCTAATACTCAACAAAGACCAATATGCTGCCAAGCATATGCAACTGTAAGACCACAAAATGTCCCTTTCCGCAGAAGATATAATTTCAATAAAGTTAACTGGACAAAGTTTACAGAGAACTTGGAAGCAGCTATTTCTGATATAGAACCATCTATAGAAGGCTATATGACCTTTTTGTAGAAGCTGTGAAAAGATCTTCAAGGCTCTCAATCCCTAGAGGCTGCTGCACAAGCTACCTTCCAGGCCTAAACAAAGAATCGCGAAACCAGCCACAGAAATATCTCAGACTTTTCCAAGAGAATCCATACAGCAACGAGACTACAGCAGCAGGCCAAAAATTATCTACAGCCATAGCTAAAGCTAAAAAATACCGCTTGATAGAACTACTTGAGAATCTTGACATGTCTGAGAGCAGCTGAAGAGCCTGGTAATTGCTGAGACACCTGGATAGTGACCCTCTGGTCAATTGTGGACATGCAAACGTAACAGCTGGTGTGCTATCTGCAGAAAAGCAAAGGTGAAAATCAACAGGGTGTCAGAACTTGAAACCCACCAGTTGGCATCTCACATAAACCTGAAAGAACTCCAAAAAGCTATTAAGCGATGTTAAACCGGTAAAGCACCTGGCCTAGATGACTTAATGATGGAGCAAATAGATACCAATAAAATTACATTGAGGCATTCATAGTTGAAATGTTTTTGAATATTTGCATAAAACTGTAATTTAAGATAAGATTGTCCAACTCTAATTAACCTGTTATTCTAACCTTCTTTAATGAAAAAGTGCATATATTTCCTTCCAATAATAAAGAGAGTAAAATAATAAATGTAAAAATAATAATAGAGTAAAATAATAAATGTGATATTAATAAATAGAATACAATGTAATAATAATAATAATAATAATAATAATAATAATAAAATAGAGCAAAATAATAAATGTAATAATAACAACAACAGAGTAAAATAATAAACAAGCTTGACTCAAGTATAAGCCAAGGGAATCTTTTTCAGTCGAAAAAAAGGGCTGAAAAACTCTGCTTATACTTGAGTATATAAGGTATATTTATTTTTCTGTACATTGCTTCTCCTGCATTCCAGATTACCTTTGGTTACAGGGAGCAAGATATTCACATTGTACATATATGAATGAAAAAGTCACTCGGTTCCTTTTACAATGTCTTACAAAAAAAGAGTTGATTCATATATATTTGCTCTGATAGGTTTTCAAAGAACTGAGCTCTTCTGATGCAGGGCAAGACAGAAGTAGTTGAATAATTAAAAATGTAAACATTCAAGGACCTTAAGGCAATTCAATGGAAGTTAATGTGAGCAGACACTATAGAAATAATGGTGGATGTAATGAATCCTTTACCTTAGCTGGCTGCCTGAAGCCTAAAGGGAGTGGGCCTGGCGAAGCCACGGCATCCATTTTAGGAAAGGGAGACAGGGAAAAGCCATTTTAGTTAGGTTTGCCTTGAGGGGGCATGTTCAAGTCTTAGAGGGAAAATCAGGAGGCTAGGACTGGCTAGAAAGATGGGGACGGAGCCTAAGTGGTCTAGAGGAAAAAAGTGGCTTTTAAACTGAGACTTGAGGTCCCAGTTTAGTCAGGGTTTGGAGCAGGAGAGAGAAGAAGTGTTGGTGTTAGTGAGAGCGGGTTTTGGGTTTAGCGAAGAAGATTGGTTTAGTCTTTTGTGAAGTATTCAGAGTAGCTATTGAGTAAATAGCTAGAATACTGTGAAGGAGCAGTACCCGTTAGTGGTCTGTTAAATTCCTAAGGAAGTCTAGTACAGGGTTTTTGGCTAGATTCCTAAAGGGCATTTTTGGGAGTTATGTTCAGAGATTTATTTCCTGAAGTAATTTTCTGTGGTGGAACTTTGAAGACTTGTAACCCAGAAGTTTTTAAGATCTTTACTCTGACACAACCACAAGCTTTTTATGCCAGTATTTTACTGAAACCAGTAAGCATTTGTACCTGAATTATTCAAGTTTGTTCAATAAACGTTCTTGTTCTTTTATTCAACTTACACTAGCCTCAATGTGAATACCTTTGTGGTCAAAGTATTATTAAAGTCAGCTTCACAGCAGCTTCTAAGAAACCATAGTGGCACAGTGTGTTACAGAACAAACTCTCAATATTACCTCAACCTGATTATTATTAAGATGGTGGCAGCAGAATTCATTTGAGGAATCATTTTAAGTCTCCCAGTTCTAGTGGTTCCCAATTCTTAACTTTTAAATATACAGTTGGTTCAGCAACCATACTCCCTCTTGATCTGTGAGTGTTATAATTTTGGTAGAGCAGCATTGGGATTTAGTTTATATATATTTAAAATCCTACTGCTACTCACTGTGTTTATTATAGTGGACAACCTGCAAAGAAGAGAAATTGCTTTCTTAGTGAATTGCTTTCTTAGTGAGCTTTCCAGACACCACATTAAGGTGTTCTACATGGGATCTTGATCCCCAATATGGTTACTGAAATTCCCCAAAAGTGCTTTAAGTTTTTAGTTCTCATTTTAATAATAGAAACACATCAGAAAATATGTTGAATATAGTTTACAAACCATTGAGGCCAGAGGGAAAAAATAAATTAAAGATTTCTGTAGCTATGTGCATAGATGTACAGAATAACCTTCCTCCTACATATCAATATGATTCACTAGTCCTGTTTTACCATTCAGGATTGAAAAGCAGCGGTCAGGTCAGCTACCTTACAGCCAAGCCATTCTTATTCAAACAGACGTCAAAATAAAGCCTTTGGAATGCATTAATAACTCAAGTGGGCTTTACTTATCAAGTTTGGAAACCACAACTGTGGTTGATGGCCCAATAATGCTCAAAAACATAAGGAGTTTTGAACTGAGGACTCTGGCAAAAGATGCCAGGTATTTTAGTTCCTTGGTCAAGGAGGCAGCTATCAGAGAAGGAAGCTTCTATTATGCTGCATGGTCCTATAAAGCTCAGATACAGTACCAGGATCAGTAGCTCAGTCTGAATAGATATGTAGGAGCCTAGCTGAGCCTATACATCTGTTCCTCCCATGTTGCTTCTAGAGTCTAAACCACAGCTTTCCAAGATGTGTGTTGTAACACATTGTTGTGTCAGTTGCAGTGTACAGGTGTGCCATGCAAATATAACAAGAAACCTCTGTCTATGTGAAATAAGCAATATGATTTATTGCTTATTTCACATAGACTCAGAGCTTTCTTGTTACATTTGCGCGAAACACCTGCACACTGCAACTGACACAACAATGTGTTGCAACACACATCTTTTCAAAAATATAAATGAAAGATTTTCATTAGACATGTTATGTCCCCATATATTTCATTACTAGCCCTCCCCTGCCACGGGTTGCTGTGGCCCAGTCTGGTGATCTGGGAAATAAAGTAATGAGAAAGTGTTGATTTCTAATACATGCAATTTCTTTATGCTTGTGGGTAAACAGTATTTGATTACGTTTTCTGATTAAAGGAATTGGATTGGATGGCCTTAAGTATTTTCTATTGGTCATAGGGGTTCTGTGTGGGAAGTTTGCCCCAATTCTATCGTTCGTGGGGTTCAGAATGCTCTTTGATTGTAGGTGATCTATAAATCACATGAAATTGTCCACCATGTCAGACTACACAGAGAAGCCATTGAAATCCACAAGCATGTGGACAATTTCAACAGAAAGGAGGAAACCGTGAAAATGAACAAAATCTGGCTACCAGTATTTAAAAAACTCTAAAATTACAACAGTAAAACAACAGAGAGGAAACAAACAAGGACATCTAATCGTCTCTCAATAAAAGATTGCCCCAGGCACTGCCAGGCCATCAAATACTAACCAAGGTGGTCAGTTGAAACATTCACACCTAGCTCCAGCAGACAAGAGACCCTGGTCATTCCACAGATATATAAACCCTTTTTCCTAATTCCAACAGACCTCACTACCTCTGAGGATGCTTGCCATAGATGCAGGCGAAACGTCAGGAGAGAATGCCTCTAGAACATGGCCATATAGCCCAAAATAACCTACAACAACCCAGTTTCTCAAGTCACTCCTAACACGGAAAAAAATTAACAAATCAGAACATTTGAATTCACTAGCCCCTCATCTGGTACAGTTTTGATGGAGACTAGAAGGATGTTCACATACTGTATTCAAATGTATATACATTTCAAACAAACTAGGAAGCTGTCCTTCATCAGGAGTTCATAACCAGATTTGAAAAATGTGTGTTCTCAATGGGATTTATCACCTTTGAACAGAATCAAGGCTACTTCACTATAGAGCATGATAAACAACAACTGAAAGATGACTTGATCAAAATGAGTGCGCTCCCACAGAGACCACCTTCACCATGCATTGATTTCTATTAATTTCTTGACTGGAATGGGTCTTATATAATTTTTTTATATATTTCTGGCCTATATGTCTGTGAAAACAATCAAACTGAGAATTTGTTATATTAGCCCCCACTCCTAGAAATCAGATCATAAAATCTATCCCAACAGAGCCTACTTAATGCACTCTTTAGGTTCTAAACCAGTGTTTCTCAACCTGGAGGTCGGGACCCCTAGGGGGGTCCCATGGGGTTGTCAAAGGGGTCATCAAAGGCCATCAGAAAACACAGTATTTTCTGTAGGTCATGGGGGTTCTGTATGGGAAGTTTGGCCCAATTCTATTGTTGGTGGGGTTCCGAATGCTCTTTGATTGTAGGTGAACTATAAATCCCAGCATCTAAAACTTCCAAATGTCAAGGTCTATTTCCCCCCAAACTCTACCAGTGTTCACAAGTGGGCATATTGAGTATTTGTGCCAAGTTTGGTCCAGATCCATCATTGTTTGAGTCCACAGTGCTCTCTGGATGTAGGTGAACTACAACTCCAAAACTCAAGGTCAATGTCCACCAAACCCTCCCAGCATTTTCTGTTGGTCATGGGAGTTCTATGTGCCAAGTTTGGCTCAATTCCATCATTGGTACAGTTCAGAATGCTCTTGGATTGTAGGTGAACTATAAATCCCAGCAACTACAACTCCCAAATGACTATCTCAATCCTTCCCAACCCTACCAGTATTCAAATTTGGGCGTATCGGGTATTTATGCCGAATTTTGTCCAGTGAATGAAAATACATCCTGCATATCAGTTATTTACATTACGATTCACAACACTAGCAAAATTACAGTTACGAAGTAGCTACGAAAATGATTTTATGGCTGGGGGTCACCACAACGTGAGGAATTGTATTAACGGGTTGTGGCATTAGGAAGGTTGAGAAACACTGTTCTAGACATTTTTTGCTAGGAAAGGATACTCTATTACAGGAAAAACAAAACAAAAAAGAGAATTGTGGTATCTTAAGAGGCTAATAGGTTTTATTAATTTTCATGGACTGCAGCCCACTCTATTTGATGCAAATTTCCTACAATGGCTAAAATGGTGACTATGGCAAATCTACAAGATTTTGGAGCCCAGTATGCATAAATTGTTATTCTACTGAATCGCATCTGCACTTTGTGGAGTTCTTTCTGTTGTTTTGCATACAATCCCAAATAATGTGGTGTTATCCGCTAACTCAACATAGAAGCATAGAATCAGAGTTGGAAGAGACCTCATGGGCCATCCTGTCCAACCCCCTGCCAAGAAGCAGGAATATTGCATTTAAATCACCCCTGACAGATGGCCATCCAGCCTCTGATTAAAAGCTTCCAGAGAATCTAATCATTTTAGTTGGAGATACTAGATATTTTTATATATCTATATAAATAAAAATGTAATGTTCGTTTGTGGTATTCAGAGAACTCAAAAACCACTGGGGGAATTGACACCAAATTTGGACACAAGACACCTAACAACCCAATGTATGTCCTTCACTCAAAAAAATTGCTTTTGTCATTTGGGAGTTGGAGTTGCTGGGATTTATAGTTCACCTACAATCAAAGAGCATTCTGAACTCCATCAACGATGGAATTGACCCAAACTTGGCACACAGAACTCCCATGACCAACAGAAAATACTGGAAGGGTTTGGTGGGCATTGGCCTTGGGTTTTGGAGTTGTAGTTCACCTACATCCAGAGAGCACTGTGGACTCAAACAATGATAGATCTGGACCAAACTTTGTGCGAATACTCAATATGCCCAAATCTGAACACAGATAGAGTTTGGGGGAAATAGACCTTGACATTTGGGATTTGTGGCCACTGGGATTCACAGTTCACCTACAATCAAAGAGCATTCTGAACACCACGAACGACAGGATTGGGGCAAACTTCCCACACAGAACCCCCATGATCATCAGAAAATACTTAAGGCCATCCAATCCAACTCCCTTCATCAGGGCAAGAAAACATAATCAAAATCCTCCTGACAAAGAGCCATCCAGCCATAGATAGATAGATAGATAGATAGGGAGAGGGAGAGAGAGAGAGAGAGAGAGATGATTCACACACACACAGATATAGTATCATAGATTTGAAAGGGACCCCTAAAGAAGGACAATGATATCTTGCATGTTCCAGGGTGGCCAAACCAGACACTCATCAACACTGACAAAAAACAGCAAGAAATACTGTTTACCCATTGCATATATTAGAAACCAACACTTTCTCATTACTTTATTTTCCAGATCAACAGACTGAGCCACAGCAACGCATGGCAGGGGACAACTAGTATATAAATAAAAATGTAATGTTCGTTTGTGGGATTAACAGAACTCAAAAACCACTGGGCAAATTGACATCAAATTTGGACACAAGACACCTAACAACCCAATGTATGTCCTTCACTCAAAAAAATTATTTTGTCATTTGGGATTTGTAGTTACTGGGATTTATAGTTCACCTACAATCAAAGAGCATTCTGAACCCCACCAACGATGGAATTGAACCAAACTTGGCACACAGTTCTCCCATGACCAACAAAAAACACTAAGAAGGCTTTGGTGGGCAGTGTCCTTTGGTTTTGGAGTTGTAGTTCACCTACATCCAGAGAGCGTTGTGGACTCAAACAATGATGGATCTGGACAAAACTCTACACGAATACTCAATATGCCCAAATGTGAACACTGCTGGAGTTTGGGGAAAATAGAATCATAGAATCATAGAGTTGGAAAAGACCTCATGGGCCATCCAGTCCAACCCCCTGCCAAGAAGCAGGAATATTGCATTCAAATCACCCCTGACAGATGGCCATCCAGCCTCTGTTTAAAAGCTTCCAAAGAAGGAGCCTTCACCACACTCCGGGGCAGAGAGTTCCACAGCTGAACGGCCCTCATTTGGGAGTTGTAGTTGCTGGGATTTATACTTCACCTACAATCAAAGAGCATTCTGAACCCCACCACCAATAGAATTGGGCCAAACTTCCCACACAGAACCCCCATGACCACCAGAGTGGGCCACAGCAAGGTGTGGCAGAGGACGGCTAGTAATAATAATAATAATAATAATAATAATGCCAATAATAAACTTTATTTATACCCCACCACCATCTCCCCAAAGGGGACTCGGAGCGGCTTACATGGGGCAACATATTATATCAAAATAAAACCAAAACATAAACAACAAGCAACATCATCAAAATTACATTTTAAAAAACATATGAATACAATAACAAAGTAGCATTACAATAAACACAGTCGCAGTAACAGTCGCAGTAACTAAGTAAGTGAGGTTTATATATCTGTGGAATAATGTCCAGAGTGGGAGAAAGAAACAATCAGGGTCCACTAACACATTGTAACAAAGGATATAATAATAATAATAATAATAATAATAATAATAATAATACACTTTATTTATAACTCGCCACCATCTCCCCAAAGGGGACTCGGTGCGGCTAACATGTGGCCAAGCCCAAAATAATGAAATATAATAAATACACAATGACAAAATACATCATAACAGAATATAAAATAACAAAATCAACAATATATGCAATTTCTAATGGGAGCACTCATAAACAACAAAATCAAAGACTTTTTTTTCTAATAAACAGTATTACTAATTAACTAAATGGTATTACCTAACATTGCAGAACAAATAATGCTTTTCTCAAATTACTCAGGCACTGCTGGGTTCCCAAGCTAGTTTTTATATAAAAACACTGGCAGGCAAACAAAGCTACTTAGCCACACTCCTTTCTTAAGTTATAAGAGAGAGAAAAATCAATATTTTAAAATAAATAAGCAGGACTTATGTTTCGATTACATTTAAGTAACATCCATGATCTGTACTTGGTACTCAAGGACTTGCCTGGAGGAGCAGTGTGACAGCTCTGCAAAACAATGCAAACTGGAGCACTTCTCGGCGACGAGGATCTCTCCCATCCCTCAGCAGCATCCTAGCCTTTGAGGGGATCGAATGGTTCACTGCTGCCCTTCATGTATGGAATCTTATCTGGAAATTTCAAAACCTGAAATCAGAACACAAATCCAAAGATGTAGGTTAATAAAGCATATGTTAAATTGTCCTCGGTAGAGTGAGTAACTGGAAAGAAATATTTTTAAACCCTTGCTGATAAATCAAAATGGAAACGCTCTTGTAGAAATGGTTGAATTTTTTTCTGAGTGACTCTAATGAATATGTAACATATAAAGCAGTGGTTCCCAACCTGTGGTCCATAGACCACCAGTGGTCCGCAAGAACTAAAATATGGTCTGTGGCCTCACCGTTACTACACCATTCCAACGAGAACGACTGATCTCACAAAACCCTCTTATAGTGCCGAGGCTTATTAAATATGGCTTTTTGGAGGCGAGCAGATGGTGACTACTGGATGGCATATGTTCCGAATCAGAAACTAGAGCTGATATGGTCTATCCAATGCAATTTTCTGAATCAGCACCCCAAATAACCAAACCGAATCTGCACGACAGTTCCAAGAAAAACTGATTCAGAACCCTTTTGGTACTAATGTTGGAGAGTGGTCCCTGGTCAAAGTGGTCCCTGGTCAAAAAAAAGTTGGGAACCACTGATATAAAGTGTCCCTTTTTATGAAGGTGGTCAGTTGAAACATTCACACCTAGCTCTAGCAGAAAAGAGCTCTTTGCCCCACCCCAGCCATTCCAGAGATATATAAACCCATTGTCCTATTTCCAACAGACCTCACTACCTCTGAGGATGCTTGCCATAGATGGAGGCGAAACGTCAGGAGCAATGCCTCTAGAACATGGCCCTATAGCCCGAAAAAACCCACAAGAACCTATTGTCCACATGCTTGTGTATTTCAATGGCTTCTCTGTGTAGTCTGACATGGTGGTGGTTAGAGTGGTCCAGCATTTCTGTGTTCTCAAATAATATGCTGAGTCCAGGTTGGTTCATCAGGTGCTCTGCTATGGTTGACTTCTCTGGTTGAAGTAGTCTGCAGTGCCTTTCATGTTCCTTGATTCATGTTTGGGCGTTGCGTATGGTGGTCCCTATGTAGACATGTCCACAGCTGCATAGTATACGGTAGACTCCTGCAGAAGTGAGAGGATCCCTCTTGTCCTTTGCTGAACGTAGCATTAGTTGTGTTTCCTCATCAGCTTCCCTATGCGGTCAGTGGTTCCCTTGATGTATGGCAAGAACACTTTTCCTCTGGGTGGATCTTTGTCTTCACTCCCGTGGCTTGTTCTCGGTCTTGCAGCTCTTCTGCTGTCTGAGGTGGAGTATCCATTGGCCTGTATAGCCCAGTTGACGTGGTTCAGTTCATCTTGAAGGAGGTGGGGTTCGCAAACTATCTACAGACCCACCAAGAAAATCCAACAAATGTTACGTTCAGCAAAGGACAGGAGGGATCCTCTCACTTCTGCAGGAGTCTACCGTGTACCATGCAGCTGTGGACAAGTCTACATAGGGACCACCAAACACAGCATTGCCCAAACACGAATCAAGGAACATGAAAGGCACTGCAGACTACTTCAACCAGAAAAGTCAGCCATAGCAGAGCACCTGATGAACCAACCTGGACACAGCATTTTATTTGAGAACACAGAAATGCTGGACCACTCCAACAACCACCATGTCAGACTACACAGAGAAGCCATTGAAATACACAAGCATGTGGAAAATTTCAACAGAAAGGAGGAAACAATGAAAATGAACAAAATCTGGCTACTAGTATTAAAAAACTCTAAAATTACAACAGCAAAACAACAGAGAGGAAACAAACAAGGACATCTAATCATCTCTCAACAAAAGATTGCCCAGGCACTGCCAGGCAATCAAATGCTAATCAAGGTGGTCAGTTGAAACATTCACACCTAGCTCCAGCAGACAAGAGTCTTTGTCCCGCTCTGGTCGTTCCACAGATATATAAACCCAATTTTCCTAGTTCCAACAGACCTCACTACCTCTGAGGATGCTTGCCATAGATGCAGGCAAAACGACAGGAGAAAATGCTTCTAGAACATGGCCATATAGCCCGAAAAAAACCTACAACAACCCAATGATGCTAACACTCACACACCAGAATAACAGAGTTACAGTGGTGCAGCAGAGTTACTACTGGACAAGGAGCTTGTTCAAATTCTCATTCAGCCTTTTTCCTGGTAGTAAAAATATGCTGCCTCTGAGCCAGCAAGATCCATTTAGCTATCATGGCTAATAAAACTGACAGGCCTATCAACCGTGGATGTAGCGCCCCATTAAGAAGTCTTGAGTGCTGGACTACATTTGAACCTTCAAAATCTATACAGCCACCATTGCTTTCGCATAATGTGCTCTCATACATACACCCCCAATACTTAGAAATTAGGCCTTCATTTACAGGAATACAAGGGGGTATATGAAATATGTCTGCATATAAAACACACCAACACACTGCACACACCTCTTTCCTGGGTTGTTGCGAGATACAAGTCTTCCCTTTCGACAGATCCCACCATCATGTGAGGAAGGAAGGTGCCTATTTTTGTGTAAGAGAAAGCAAGTCTGTGTATATGACCTTGTCTAGAATGCTGAGACATGTTAAACTCTCTGCAGTGAAAACACAAAGAGGACAGTGATTATCAAACAGTCTTTTCTTTGCACTATAACGGTTACACAAACATTCCCCCAGAGATGATGCAGTAAAACACAGAGGGAAAAATAAATAGATATCAAATGAAATTAAACAATTAAAGTAGAACAAAAGAAAACCTCATGCAATTTCATGCCAAGCAAATGCCAATTCCTAGCCTGTTCACTGGTTTAAGTACAAACTGTTTTTACTCTCTCTGACCCTATTTTTCATCCCATATCACTAACAGGGAACATCTATAAGCCAAATGCAGTTTTTTTTTAAAAAAAAAAACCTTTAAAATGGAAATAGTGAAATGGCTTCACAGTTAAGCACTGAAGATGGGTTACCACCAGAGGGCAGCAAGCACTCACTATGATGGTAGCTTCCCATACTTCCAAATTGTTTCAATCACGGATTTAAACCAGGAAGATTAACATTCAAAAAATTTAAATTAAGTCTATGGAAATATACACACTGAGCCCAGCTTTAGAAAAATGGTTTAGACAGCTGTCCATGAATTAAATACAGTGTTAGTCTCAACCAAAGTACATTCACTGCATCACACTTACATAGGGGGCATACCACATTTCCCTGGGATTAAGTGGGTCTACTCTCTCTGATAATAACAACTGAATCTGTGATAAAAGATTTAAGCATGATATAGGTTTGGACACAAAGACAGTCTTGATATCGCTACCTTATGACTACATACAAAGTCAGTGGCCTAGTGAACCTGGAGAAAAAGACAGAAGGAAACTACCACCAAAATGGAGAATATTGTAGTATCATGGCCGCCTTGCCAAAAGATGCCCATGCTGCTATGTTATAGAATGCAAATTAATGATAACATATTTGCCATGTGATGTAATTGTCTCAACTGGAAAAACACTTGCCATAAAATCACTTAATGGATGTGTCCTAGTTTAGCATGGGATCACCTTACATTCGTTCCTGATCTAATTTGTCAGTACACAAAACATGTACTTGTGACAAATAATGCCTATTATTTAATCTATGTAATGTGATCTCATACATGTCTAATTAAAGAGGCTTTTTTGAAGGACTTGTTAATTTTGGATAGGACGTAAGATCCTGACCCTATGGCAGTGGTTCTCAACCTTCCTAATGCTGTGACCCCTTAATGCAGTTCCTCATGTTGTGATGACCCCCAACCACATCATTATTTTTGTTGCGACTTCATAACTGTAATTTTGCTAATGTTATTAATCATAATGTAAATATCTGATATGTAGGATGTATTTTCATTCACTGGACCAAATTTGGCACAAATACCCCATACGCCCAAATTTGAATACTGGTGGGATTGGGCGGGGGGGGGGGGAATGATTTTGTCATTTGGGAGTTGTAGTTGCTGGGATTTATGGTTCACTTAAATTAAAAGAGCATTCTGAACTCCACCAATGATGCAATTGAACCAGATTTGGCACACCTAACTCTCATGACCAACAGAAAATCCTGGGTTTGGTGGGCATTGACCTTGAGTTTGGGAGTTGTAGTTCACCTACATCCAGAGAGCACTGTGAACATAAACAATGATGTATCTGGACCAAACATGGCACAAATACTCAGTATGCCCAAATGTGAACACTGGTGGAGTTTGGGGGAAATAGACCGTGATATTTGGGAGTTGTAGTTGCTGGGATGTATAGTTCACCTAAAATTAAAACGCCTTCTGAACCATACCAATGATAGAATTGGGCCAAACTTCCCACACAGAACCCCCATGATCAACAGAAAATGCTGAGTTTTCCAATTGTCTTTGGTGACCCCTCTAACACCCTTTTGCGACCCCTCCAGGGGTCCTAACCCCCAGGTTGAGAAACACTGCTCTATGGGAATTTTTTCAGAAGTATCAAGTTCAAGAAGACTTTTCTCTAGTAAACCTGCTGTTGTTTTTTGTTTGTTTGTTTTGTTGTGTCAGGAGCGACTTGAGAAACTGCAAGTCGCTTCTGGTGTGAGAAAATTGGCTGTCTGCAAGGACGTTGCCCAGGGAACGCCCAGATGTTTTGATGTTTTACCATCCTTGTGGGAGACTTCTCTCATGTCCCCGCAAGAGGAGCTGGAGCCGATAGAGGGAGCTCATCTGCGCTCTCCACAGATTCAAACCTGCGACCTTTCGGTCTTCAGTCTTGCTGGTACAGGGGTTTAACCCACTGCGCTACTGGGGGCTCCTAACCTGCTGTGACAAATAGACTTGATTGTCTACATTAGATTAAAATAACTTTTTAGTGTATGAGCAGGAAATGGGAGGCATCAGAGAAGTTAGCTCCCATGTTTGGTCTTAAGCTTCTATCAGGGGGCTTTGACTGTGCTTTTCCTGCATCGCGGGGATTGGACTAGATGGCCCATGTGGTCTCCTCCAACTCTATGATACTATGAAAAGGTGGAAATCACCCCTCAGTCCCACCTAAGATTTTGGAGAGCAGCTGTTAACCAGCACCTGCAAGGCTGTTTATGCAAACTGCTGTTGATTGGTGAAATATGCCCTTCATTTTCACAAAATCCTGAATTCTATCCCAACATGTCCTATTAAAATCTCAAGAAATCAGGATTGCAAAAGACTGAACTATAGACAAAGTGATTTTTCAAAACTACAAAAGAAAAACACCTTGCACAAGATCACATTATTCCTTAATCTGACCTTTTAGCAAAAGCTCTCCAGTGCTTTTGTCGCTGCCACATGAACTGGTATCATCTGTATATTTAAGCCTTTGCGACACTTATTCTCTGAAACACTTAAGGCAGTAACATTGGAGACAATACAGGGAAATCATACAAGTTGAATATCCCTTACCCAAATTGCTTGAGATAAGATGTGTATTGGATCCCACCCCCACTCCAATTTTGAAATGAAAACATTCTATATCGAGATCTCTAAGCCCTCCAGTGTCATTCTATGGTGAACTTCCA
Organism: Anolis sagrei; assembly: GCF_037176765.1. NCBI lineage: Eukaryota > Metazoa > Chordata > Lepidosauria > Squamata > Anolidae > Anolis > Anolis sagrei. The sequence goes on from NC_090034.1 coordinate 72,930,761, forward strand.
GCAGCATTAACTCAGCCACTCATGCAGACCATTCTGGTTATCTGCGTAAGGGATGCTCAACTTGTACATACACCTCAGTCCATTTTGTTCACACAACATGAAGAAGGCCAAGACAATACACAGGGAAAGAGCTCAACAGCAACATACTGGGCAACAAAGCTTCCTGAACTTGTTCAAATCACTTTTTCTCAGCCTAGAGCCCTGGTTCCCAAGGTAGGCCACACGGGGGAAGGGGGCAATTTGATTTTTTTAGGGGGGAAATTTGGGAATGAGTTATTAACACTGAATTTTCTGCATTTCATATGGTTTTATGGGCTTCATATATAGTATATAAATATGTAAATTGTGACATTCACCTTTTAAAAATAAAAAATCAGAATGTACAGGGCTGTCAGCTGGTGAAATTGGAGAGGAGGAAAGCACATGTACTTTGGAAGCCTGTTTACACCAAGTTCATGGCCTTTCAGACTTCCTCTGTGTGAATACATAGGAGTTCAAATTTTGAATGATAAGAATTATATGTCATTGGGGGGAGATGAGGATTTTTGAGATTCTTAGGTGGGGCACGGCCAAATAAAGGTTGGGAACCACCCTTTTCGGGGAAGGCCCCAACTTTGTGGAACACCCTCCCTAGAAAAATCAAAGCCACCACCACTCTTTTATCATTTAGGAAAAGAGTGAAAAGTTTTGTTTGAACAGGGCTTCCGGGGGAATTAAAATTATGTGTACCACGGGTCTCTCTAGATCAGTGGTTCTCAAACTGTGAGTGCCCAAGTGTTTTGGCCTACAACTCCCATTAAAAAACCTACAACATCCCAATGATGCTAACACTCACACACCAGAATAACAGAGTTACAGTGGTGCAGCAGAGTTAGCACTGGACAAGGAGCTTGTTCAAATTACTAGCTGTTAGGATTTCTGGGAGTTGGAAGGCCAAATCATCTGGGGACCCACAGGTTGAGAACTACTGCACTAGATTCAATAGTATGGGAACTTGGCTTCCAATGGGGTTAATGAATAGTTTTAAATAGTTTTAAATAGACCTGGCGATATTTTGCACTCTAAGAACTGGCTATATCGATACCATCATCTGAATCGCCGCTACCCATGTGGTCCCCTGCCCCCCTTTGGATACTGTTCACGCTGCTCTGGTGTGGTGGAGGGGGCGGAAGAGGAGGTGGCCCGGAGCCTGGGATTGAAAGTGTGGTGGGGAGGGGGGAGAAAGGGGAGGGGGGATGCTGGCAAGAACTAATAAGCTTAACAACAAGCATAGGAGAAAATACTCCTATGGCTCATAACTGCGGCATGGAGGGAGGGAGATGTTCCACTAGCCGAGGGGCCCCCATAGAGGTCGTGGTGGGAAGGAGGAGATGCGGGAGAAGGAGACCCCGAATTCGGCCTAATTCGGACCGCTTTCCCAAATTAACTATTCCCAATAGGTCTCCTAAGGTAATTTGGTGTAACCAGGTGAGCGGGCCCTCTGGCTTGAAGGTGGTGTTGTTGAACGCCATGTCTGTCAACGGAAAAACAACTTGGATTCAGGACTTAATCCTGGAGGAGCGGGCAGATCTGGCGTGCATCACGGAGACCTGGCTGGATGAAGCGGGGGGCGTAAATCTCTCCCAGCTTTGTCCTCCAGGTTTCTCCGTGCAACACCAACCTAGAGCCGGAGGACGGGGAGGCGGGGTTGCAGTGGTCTACAGAGATTCCATCCATCTAACCAGGAGCCCCATCCCGCAGACCACAAATTTTGAATGCGTCCACCTGAGGGTGGGTGACCGGGACAGAATAGGGATTCTGCTAGTGTACCGTCCACCTCGCTGCACTACAGTCTCCCTACCTGAGCTAGCGGGGGTGGTCTCGAGCTTGGCTGTGGAGTCCCAACGGCTCCTTGTGCTGGGGGACTTCAACATCCACGCCGAGGCAACCCTCACAGGTGCGGCTCAGGACTTCATGTCTGCCATGGCAACCATGGGGCGGTCCCAACAAATAACTGGCCCCACCCACTGTGCTGGACACACATTGGACTTGGTTTTCTGCCAGGGATGGGAGCAGGGTGGCGGTGTGGAGGAGCTATCCATCTCTCCGTTGCCATGGACCGACCACTTCCTGATTAGATTTAGGCTCACTGCGCCCCCCAACCTCCGCAAAGGTGGAGGACCCATTAAGATGGTCCGCCCCAGGAGGCTTATGGATCCGGACGGATTCCTGACGGCTCTTGGGGAGTTTCCCGCCACCGCGGTAGGTGATAATGTCGAGGCCTTGGTCGCTCTCTGGAATGGGGAGATGACCAGGGCTATTGACAAGATCGCTCCGGAACGTCCCCTCTCAAGTAACCGAGCTAAACCAGCCCCTTGGTTCACTGAGGAGCTGGCAGCGATGAAGCGAAGGAAGAGGGTTCTAGAGAGCGTGTGGCGATCGGACCCAAGCGAGTCAAACCGAACACGGTTTGTGTCCTTTTTGAGGGCATATGCCGCGGCAATAAAAGCCGCAAAGAAAACTTTCTTTGCGGCCACTATTGCGTCTGCAAAAAACCGTCCGGCGGAGTTGTTCCGGGTTGTCAGAGGTCTTTTAACTCCCCCCACGGGTGGGAGCCCTGACAACTCGGCAGCGCGCTGTGAAGCATTTGCTCGGTTCTTTGCAGACAAAGTCGCTTCGATCCGTTCTGGGCTGGACGCCACATTAGATGCAGTCTCCGTGGATGTAACACAAGCACCTGCTTGTCAGTTTTTGTTGGATTCTTTTCAGTTTGTGAAACCCGAGGATGTGGACAAGATACTTGGAGGAATGAGACCCACCACGTCCATCCTAGACCCCTGCCCATCCTGGCTTCTTAAGGAGGCCAGAGGGGGATTGGCCGAGTGGGTAACGGTGGTGGTTAATGCCTCCCTTCGGGAAGGCAAGATTCCAGCGAGCCTAAAACAGGCTGTGATAAAGCCGCTGTTGAAGAAACCATCACTTGACCCCACTAAATTGGACAACTTTCGGCCTGTTTCCAATCTTCCCTTTTTGGGCAAAGTCATGGAAAGCGTGGTGGCCTCACAACTCCAGGTATTCTTGGGAGACACGGATTATCTGGATCCGGCACAGTCTGGTTTCAGACCGGGACATGGTACCGAGACGGTCTTGGTCGCCTTAGTGGATGATCTGCGCCGGGAGCTAGACAGGGGGAGTGTGTCCCTGTTGGTGCTCCTGGACCTCTCAGCGGCCTTCGATACCGTCGACCACGGTATTCTTCTGGGGCGCCTTGCAGAGATGGGTCTTGGGGGCACTGCTTTGCAGTGGCTCCGGTCATTTCTGGAGGGTCGTACTCAGAAGGTGTTACTGGGGGACTCCTGTTCGACGCCGCAGCCGTTGACCTGTGGCGTTCCTCAGGGTTCCATCCTGTCCCCCTTGCTGTTTAACATCTACATGAAGCCGCTGGGTGAGATCATCCGGAGTTTCGGGGTGCGGTGTCACCTGTACGCAGATGACGTCCAACTCTGTCACTCCTTCCCACCTGCTACTAAGGAGGCCGTCGAAGTCCTGAACCGGTGCCTGGCCGCTGTAATGGTCTGGATGAGGGCGAACAAACTGAAATTAAATCCAGACAAGACAGAGGTACTCCTGGTCAGTCGCAAGGCCGAACAGGGTATAGGGTTACAGCCTGGTGCTGGACGGGGTCGCACTCCCCTTGAAGGCGCAGGTTCGCAGCTTGGGTGTGACCCTGGACTCATCGCTGAGCCTGGAGCCTCAGGTTTCAGCGGTGACCAGGGGAGCATTTGCACAGCTTCGGCTCGTGCGCCAGCTGCGCCCGTATCTTGGGAAGTCTGACTTGGCCACGGTGGTACACGCTTTGGTCACATCCCGCCTCGACTACTGCAACGCTCTCTACGTGGGGCTGCCCTTGAAGACGGCCCGGAAGCTTCAGCTAGTCCAGCGCGCGGCAGCCATGTTGTTAACGGGAGCTGGACGCAGAGAGCATACAACGCCTCTGCTGTCCCAGCTCCACTGGCTGCCGATCTGCTACCGGGCCCAATTTAAGGTGCTGATGTTATCCTACAAAGCCCTAAACGGTTCCGGCCCAAAATACCTTGCAGACCGCATCTCGGCCTACGAGCCCACGAGGGCCTTGAGATCTTCCGGGGAGGCCCTTCTCTCGGTCCCGCCTGTGTCACAGGCACGTCTGGCGGGGACGAGGGAGCGGGCCTTCTCGGTGGTGGCCCCCCGGCTGTGGAACACTCTCCCTGTTGAAGTTAGACAGGCGCCCTCCTTGATGGCCTTTCGTAGGGGCCTAAAAACATGGCTCTTCGAGCAGGCCTTCAATTGAGTGTAGTTAAATTGACACTGGAATGAACTAAGACTACGATTTTTGGCTATGACCCCAGGACTTGACGAAGCGGATTTTTAGTATAAGTATATGTTATGTTGTATTTGTCTGGTTTGTATTGTCCTGACTCACTGTACACTGTCTTCTTTGTTGTTGTTCACCGCCCCGAGTCGCCCCCGGGCTGAGAGGGGCGGTCAATAAGTGCAAGAAATAAATAAATAATAAATAAATATATTTGTAAATAGGGTTTTACCAGTGACGGTTTTAGATAATCAGGTTGTGATAAGGAATGTATTGGGTTTTAATGTGTTTTAATTTTTTACTTTGTGTGTTCTTTTTGTATTATTAGCTGTTTTGAGTCTCGCCTTGGTGTGGAGAAAAGCATTTACTATATGTGTAAAGCATTATATGGTTTTATAATGATCAGTGATGTTCTTTTGTGTTATAATTAACATATTTATTGTGCTTTTATTTTCCTTATATTGTGATTTGTTTTTTGATATGTTGTTTAACTTTTCTTAATTTGGTTGTGTGACTATTATTGTTTATATGGTTTTCCTTGTTGTAAGCCACTCTCTGGCTAAAGAACCAGCATGGCCTGAGACCTGGATTACAGCTCTGGCGGCCAGAGGTTCAGACATAGACGGCGGGGACAAAAGGGAGGCCTTCTCTGTGGTTGCCCCTTTCCTCTGGAACTTCCTCCATAAAGAAATCAGAACAGCCACTTCTCTCCTCTCCTTGAAGAAACAACTAAAAACTTGATTTTCTACGTTAGTTTATGGAGAGGATGATTAGTTTTTACCATCGATTCTAACACGACTGACAATGTTGACAGTGATTACCTTAACTTATTAAAGAGCAACATATTTTTTTATATATTTATCTTTATTTATACAGATTTTAATGGTTCAATCTCCTTAAGGTGTTATTTATGTGGCTGACTGAGGCATATGTTTTAGTCCAGGTTGTTCAACTGTTCTATTTTTAACTGTTTGTTAACGGTTTGCTTTAGGTAAAGGTTTTTCCTGACATTAAGTCCAGTCGTGTCCAACTCTGGGGGTTGGTGCTCATCTCCATTTCTAAGCCAAAGAGCTGGCTTTGTCTATAGACACCTCCAAGGTCATGTGGCTGGCATGACTGCATGAGCGCTGTTACCTTCCCGCCAGAGCAGTACCTATTGATCTACTCACATTTGCATGTTTTCAACCTGCTAGGTTGACAAAAGCTTGGGCTGTTACCTTCCCACCACAGCAGTACCTATTGATCTACTTATATTTGCATGTTTTTGAACTGCTAGGTTGACAGAAGCTTGGGCTGTTACCTTCCCGCCACAGCAGTACCTATTGATCTATTTATATTTGCATGTTTTTGAACTGCTAGGTTGACAGAGGCTTGGGCTGACAGCGGGAGCTCACGCCGCTCCCTAGATTTGAACCTTTCGGTCAACAAATTCAGCAGCTCAGCAGCTTAACTCACTGTGCTACCAGGGGCTCCTACTGTTTGCGTTGTTTTAATCATTTACTGCACATAGCCTTGAATATTTGCCATTTTTTTGCATCTGGAAGCCACCTTAAGTCCCACTGGGGAGAGAGGGCAGGTTAGAAATAAAGTTTATTATTTATTTATCATGGAAACTCACTAGTTCACTTTGGGTGCATCACACTCTCTCAGCCTCAGAGGATGGGCATGAGAAACCTTTTCTCAACAAAACTTGCCACGAAATCCCTGCGACAAGTTCGCCTCAGGTTCGGACACGAAGGGCTTGACACGACAGGATGGTTTGGAGCAGGCATGGGCAAACTTGGGACTCTAGGGGTTTCGGACTTCAACTCCCACAATTCCTAACAGCCACCCCAAGGTTGTCCATGCCTGGTTTGGAAGGTAAAGTAGGTCTCCCTGCCTATCTCTAATTTTGCATGTTATATTGATCATTGTATGTTATATTGATCATTGGCTAACCAAAGGCTCAGCACGATTATTCTCGGCTTCTCCAAAAAAGGGTGGGCAAACTTGGGACTCCAGGGGTTTCGGACTTCAACTCCCACAATTCCTAACAGCCGCCCCAAGGTTGTCCATGCCTGGTTTGGAAGGTAAAGTAGGTCTCCCTGCCTATCTCTAATTTTGTATGCTATATAGATCATTGGCTAACCAAAGCACGATTACTCTTGGCTTCTCCAAAAAAGGGTGCGTATAAACCAGGCCTGGGCAACCTTGGGCCCTCCAGGTGTTTTGGACTTCAACTCCCAGAATTCCTAACAGCCTCAGGCCCTTTCCTTTCCCCCCTCAGAAAAGGCTGTTAGGAATTCTGGGAGTTGAAGTCCAAAACACCTGGAGGGCCCAAGGTTGCCCAGGCCTGGTATAAACCTCAATGAGGAGCCTGACCACGAGAGGGAGGCGACAGGAAGGGCGGGGCGCAGGGATAAGCAGGGCAACCATTCTCTCTCGGCAACAACAAGAGAGCCCATTGGCTAGGCGGTAGCCAATGACATGAGGCCCTTCTGGGGAAGGCCTACGGAGGCGGCTCCTCTCTTAGGCCCCTTTGCAGGCCTGCCTGCCCTCCTTCCTTCTTTTCTTCCTTCCTTCCTCCCTCCTTCTCCCCCACCTGAGCGTCCAGACTCAACTTCTCCGGCCTGCTCTCCCTCACAGATCCTCCAAAGAGAGAGAAAGAGAGACTTTCCCCTCACTTCCGGCTCGCGACGGCAAACTTCCGGCGGCACGGGCTCAGTGGCGCATGCGCGTTAACCCAAGGCCGCTCCCCTTCCGGCGTTTGAACAGAAGACGCGGCTGTCCACAGAGGCCAAGGGGGATGATTTCTTCTTGGGATTTTTCCTCCCCCTTGAAGTTATAAGGATTGCCCAGCTTCGAAAGGGATAGTTAATACCAGCAAGGGCTCCAAGGGGGAAGGCCGAGCCCACCAGCAAAGGACTAAGCGCCATCTTTGTTAAGGGCAGGAGGATCTCATGGGGAGGTTGGGCTGGCAAGCAAGGGGGGTGCCATCTTTGCTAAGGGCAACCAGTAAGGCCTTCCAGAGGCCTGGGTAAACTTGGGCCCTCCAGGTGTTTTGGACTTCAGCTCTCACAGTTCCTAACATACCATCAGCTAGAGCAGGCATGGGCAAACTTGGGCCCTCCAGGTGTTTTGGACTTCAACTCCCACAATTCATAACAGTCTCAGGCCCTTTCTTTTCCTCCCTCAGCCCCTAATCCAGTGGTTCTCAACCTGTGGGTCCCCAGGTGTTTTGGCCTACAACTCCCAGAAATCCCAGCCAGTTTACCAGCTGTTAGGATTTCTGGGAGTTGAAGGGCAAAAACATTTGGGGATCCCAGGTTGAGAACCACTGCCCTATTTATATTTATTTATCGTGTCATCAGCAACCATACCATTGTGTTACAATTCTAACAGAACAAAACAAACACACAGATTAAAAAGAAAAAAGGAAAAAAAAACACAGATTTTGCAAACTTGGTAGGTCACGCAGAGTCAGAAGCGACTGAATTAATAAACAACAACTTAGCTTTCAAATAATCACCATAACTAAGATTATCTGATATACATTTTTTGGGACGCGGCTTCTGGTATTGTTGAAACCAGTTTGTGATGTATATCAACAGACCTAACTCAAGTTTTCTATGGACAAAAAGCTGCTGCAGTCTTTACTGAAGAAAAAGCACAAAAAGAAATTACTTCACAATCAAGGGATTCTTTGTGTAGCAATGTGTCCAAATTTAAGGCCTAAATACCCTAAAAGTATCCAGTCTAGTCTGATCCCAGAAGCCCAATAGGGTACTTGGGTAGGAGACCGTCAATGAATGCCAGGTTTTGTAGGCCATATTTCAGAGAAAAACTTCTCTGCTTCTTGCCTAAGAAACACTTACTAAATTCAGAGGGTTGCCATAAATCTATATACCTGAATGCATGCAGTCAGCTTCATCCCTAAACCAGTGACACGCTTTTTCGACATACATCGTTTCACGACACAGTAATTCAGTTTTACTAGCAAACTGCAGATTAGACCAATCCTTTATGAGAGATAAGGACACAGACATATATTATGTAACACAATATACGTATCACATTAAAAGCTTTCATTTTTTTTAAAATATATATGGTTTCTTGCTTATTTCACATAGATTGGGGGGGGATGTCTCATTACATTTGCACAATACGTTTACACACTGCAACTCACACATTAACGTGTCACAATACACAATTTGGAAAGCTGTTCTAAATGCTGAATTAGAATTGAAAACTAGGATATTGGTGGCATCCTTTCATTAGAAAAATAAATAAATTTTGCTAGATGAAGAGGAATAAAAGATTTGCATCTAAACACAGTACATGTAAGTCACCCACACCTGTAGTAAAACGACAGAGATTGCAACATAAACGTGTCTAGGGTAGGGAAGAGACCTATAGCATCATAACTGCTATACGTGTACAGCTATGGTTGACACAGAGGGCCAAGAGCAAACAACCCCATTGAGTTGCCTTGTAATAGTATGTGTATGTTAACACAGACTTGTTGATCTTAGTCACCTCCAGATTGGACTACTGTAATGCACTCTACGTGGGGCTGCCCTTGAAAATGGCCCGGAAATTCCAACTGGTCCAACGTGTGGCGGCCAGGTTGTTAACTGGTGCTCCTTACAGGGAGAGGTCAACCATCCTGTTTAAGGAGCTCCATTGGCTGCCGTTCATTTTCCGGTCCCAATTCAAGGTGCAGGTGCTTACCTACAAAGCCCTAAACTGTTTGGGACCCACCTACCTGTGTGATCACATCTCCGTATATGAACCCACACGATCTCTCCGATCATCTGGAGAGGCCCTGCTCACGATCCCACCTGCGTCGCAAGCGCAATTTGTGGGGACGAGGGACAGGGCCTTCTCCGTGGTGGAACTCTCTCCCCAAGGACATCAGACAAGCCCCAACATTGGCAGTCTTTAGGAAGAGCTTGAAGACGTGGTTGTTCCAGTGTGCCTTCCCAGAATAGGAAACTCCAAGCATTATGTCCCAAATGCATTTTACTAGAGATTTAAGATTGCCTGCACACCGCACCTATCTCCAAAAACCTATCCATTTCACCTGTCATGCCCAGCATTTAAAAAAAAATTAATCATTACATTTGGCCCGGCCTTAGTTTTAAATGAGTCATGGTGTTATTGTCTAATGTTTATTGCTATTGTTTTAATGTTTATTGCTTGTTTTATGAGTTTATTTATTGTTGTATTTGTTATGCTGTTGTTTTATTGATGTGTTGGGCCTCGGCCTCTTGTAAGCCGCACTGAGTCCTTCGGGAGATGTTAGCGGGGTATAAATAAAGTATTATTATTATTATTATTATTATTATTATTATTATTGACCTTGGCTTTGGATGTTCCTGCACTGGCTGCCAACCAGGAGACATTCTGGCTGGGTCACAGTCCCATGTGATTTTGGCAAGTAGTTGTGGTGCGCAAGATCCAATTTGGGCGAGAGACTCAAGTTCAGTGCTCTGCTGAACTAAAAATTGATGGCTTAAGGCAATTCTCTCAGCTTAATTCAACCTATAGGAATGTTCTCAGAAACATTGTCACCAATGCCACTTTGATCTCTTCAGAAGGTAGTTGGCAAAAGTGGGAAATTACAGATGAGAAAAAAATAGGTTGCTTACCTATAACTTTCTTCGAGTGGTCATCTGTGAAATTCGCACATATGAGATTTCCTGCACCTGAGCAGGAGGTGGGACCCCTAAGGGGATTGATAGGTAAAAGAGATAAGGTAGGACTAGAGGCACAGGCACAGCAGGTGACTTGCTGCTGAGGGGAGAATAATGGGATTTTTATAGGAGTTAGCCACTGGGTGGTTGGCAAAGACAACATGCACAAACACTTATCAAAAGGATGGCGATCCACACAAGTCCTATGAGGACGGAGGCTCTAAGTCTGCCGACAATTATGGCAGAGGAAGTTCTCTCCCAGTTCCCTTCTCCAATACTCCGTGAGTGTGTAGTAAAGGAGGACCATGAAAGGCATTGTGGCCATGAACTTGGAAATAGACCACCACCAAAGATGATGGGGAAATAGCCCTTTGGTGGTGGGTGCGAAAAAGAAGGCAGATGGTGTTAGAATGCCAAGAGTTGCCATAAGGTCGCGGAGAGGTGCCATGATGATAAGGTCGCAGAGAGGTGCCATGATGACAGTAATGGTGTCCTTTCATAAGGGCATACGTAGAAACAACCGTCATTAGGCCTCGGATAGGGAGAGCCCTCTCTTGTGGGGGAATGTCCACAACCTTCTCAGACACAACTAGGTGAGCTCAGGGAGATGTTGCAGAAGGTATTGTGCTCTATGCTAAGCAGAGGGGGTGGGTAAGGACTTATTGCCAACACACTACTTACCCTTTTACCATCTCAGTGGCTATAATGTCTCAGCCAGCTCCCATGTCACAGCAAAATAGGGGGGAGGGCGTATTGCCAATGAGTGAATCCCCCTTTTGCCATCCTGATGGCTTTCTTGATAGCGGCTGCTCCCATATTGCGACAGGCATCGTAGCCTTTCCCAAAAAGTGGCAGGCATTGCAGCCGTTGAAATGGGGGGCGAGAGCACATTGCCAACGCGTGAATTCCTCTTTTTAGACTTCTCACTGGCTTTCTGGTTTTAGTCTGCTCCCATGGTGTGGCAGACATTGCAGCCTTTGCCGAAATGCGGGATGAGGGAGTATAGTCATCACACCGTTTCAACTTGTAACCTTCTGAGTGGCTTTCCTGTTATCATCAGTTCCCTTGCCTGGTGATCAGGCTGGCAGGATGTAGGCTGCTTTGCCCTCGGGGCCCTTGTGGTTCTGGGGTATCTCCTGGGCTCTGCCCCAGAAATGCATAGGCTGTCGTTGCTGTGGGGGCTGGTAGAGTCTCTAGCACGGCGGAGGTGGCAGTCTGTTGAACAGGTGAGCGCCTCTTGGGCCGGATGGCACCGTTAGAGCCTGCTCAGGCAAAAGTGCCTTCAGACCAACTCTGAGGGAAGTAAGGTCTTGCAGAAATGGCAGGGCTGGGCCACATAGTCTTCAATAAGGTGCCCTGAAAAACTTGGCACAGCCATCTATGTGTGGCAGATTTCCCCGCAAGCCCAACATTTGGAAGCCCTTACTTGCGAGGGGGGAAGGAAGTGGGGAGGTATTTATTATTATTTATTTGTGATATTTGTATACCGCCCTTCTCAATCCTGAAGGGGACTCAGGATGGTTCACAGTGTTGGCAACAATTCAATGCCATTGATAAGAAACAGTATAAAACATCAAAATTTATCCCTTCCCCGAAAAAAGATTAAACATTATTAAACACATCACATACAATTACAACACATATCGTTGTCTGTAAACAGACCTGGATCATTGCACTTTCAACTTCCACTTTAACTTTAAATATTCCTATGACAGGAATATTTATGATGGCATGATAATTAATTACCATCTATGATTGTAAATAATTAACTGGCCTGTTGAGGTTGGGCAGGCCGCAGACAAGGAATATTCAGGAAGCTGAGTCCAAAACTGGGTTGAGTCAGGAAACTTTAGTAATTAAAAAACACCAAAAACTAATAGGCCAAAAAACAAGCTAAGAGAGATTCCTAAGCTGTTGCTACTGAAACGGAAAAAAAAACTGAGACTTTAGCCGCTCCCACTGGCTATATACTACCGAGGGGAGTTTGGGCGGGGCTGCCGCCAAGATTTATCTTCTAGAGAATTCCAAAACTGACTGTGCGGGAAACCCCATAGGTGCAATTTCACAGAGACCACGAAGAAGAAACAAAACATCAGCCATTTCTGTACTTGGAACCTTGGTGTTCCAGATAGTCTCAATGTTTGATCGGTGAACAATCTGAAGTCCTCAGTAGGGGAAGGAGGGTCAGGATCCGCTACTAGTGGTGTTGGAGAAATCCCAGGCTTCAAGTGGAAGACGACGGGATGGAAATTTCACCGAAATGCAATGAGAAATTAATTCAAGGTGGGTGTGCCCAAAAGGCGATTTATTCCCAATAACCAGCGTCACTTTGCAAGTACAAAATATGTTCAAAAAGTTACTGTTTATTGCTAGACAAAATGTAGGCCTGTGAAAAATCACAGAACACTACAAGCTCCTCTGTGATAGTGAAAAAATGTCGAAGAGGATATATAAAATATTCTTGTAATCAAAAGCTAGCTTCAAACTGCATTCAATGGCAATTGTAGATGGGGCCTACTCTCTTGTATTCTGGCAATCTTATTTATTTTCTACCACTTCCTGGTTTACCTGTTCTCAAATCTGGAATGAGATTATAAAAAATATTCAATCTGGTCTTATCAAAAAGTGACTTTTCCTTTAAATTGGAGGTCACTCAATACAGAAGAATATGATGGAGAGAATGGTCTTTAAGATCAACCAGAAATGGTCGATTTAGAGAACATCTAGCTTTGTACATGGTTGTTTATGGCATTGGTCTATGGCCAGCAGATTAATCAGGTTATCCCACAAACTTATATGCATTGATATATAGATTAACAAGGAAATTAACCAAGCATTTAACTTTGAAACAACTATATGTCATAGGACTTCTCCACTTTTTAAGGCATGGATAACACAAAAACCATTGTGTTTTTGAATAAAACAAAACCATTATTTACAGGCAGTCCCGAAGTTACGAACAAGACAGTTTCTGTAGGTTTGTTCTTAAGTTGAATTTGTACAGAAGTCAAAACAGGTACATTTTTAAGCGTAACTCCAGCCAAATATAGATTGATACGACAGATAAGAGCTTTGGATAGTATAGGTAAGGGTTAACACCCCTGTGGTATTTGTTTTTCTATCCGTGTCCTTCTTCAGATTTCACCTCATTTTCTGTTCTTGTGAAAAATGAATGTTGAAAAATGTGGC